>NW_026057577.1:53567875-53867875 GCF_023721935.1 Panthera uncia | reverse complement strand
ATGGCCATTCCAGAGACTGTGACCCACAACCAGGGCTTACAAGCCATGTGGGCAGTGTAACATGAGGGCTTTCTTCTGACTGCTCCTTGCAAAACACAAGGGACAGCATCCCAAACCCCAAGATCTTCTGAGAATCAGACGGACATCCCCCTTCATATAGGCTAAACTCTCTAAAATCAACACCCTCAAATAGTATCTGTGGGAGTTTTTATGCCATTAAGATGGCGACAAAGGGAGAACATTCAGCTCTTTTTACCTGGGTGACACCTATCTCCATTAAACAATATTTAGTCTCCTGGACCCAAAGAGAATCATCCCTATCATTAGGCATTTTACAAATAAATGGGAGAAGCATCATATAGTATTTATTGACATTTAGCAATGTCCTTCCCCCCTGAGCTTACTCCCTGTATCACACAGCTGGAAGCCTAGAAACTACACTGCCCAGACTCCTTTGCCAGCAGTTATGGTTCAGGTGCAGCCAATGAAAGGTACTGATACGACATTGCAATGGCAGAAGAGAATTAGCCATTACTCTCCCTCTGGAAGCGGTAGGTAAATGTAAGGAAAGATAGGCGTGAGATTTGCAGTGGCTTCCAGGTGAATTCCTGTGATTTGTCTATTGTAGAACTGCTAGAAACACTCCATGATTTCTTAAAAGTAGCAGAGGGTCTCTGTGACTTTCCCCCTCTCAGCCCTTAAAATAATTTTACAGGCACATAGTTCCTTGCATTAAATCCCTTCTTGCTAAAATATTTAGAATCATTTTCTGACTGATTTAGGAGATCACGTCCTGAAGAAACTTTCTTGGTGGAACACCTGGGTGGCTTAGTCGGTTAATCATCTGACTCTTGATTGAGGCTCAGGTTCTGATCTCCTAGTTTCATGAGTTTGAGTCCCGCAGCAGGCTCTGCCCTGGCAGTGTGGAGCCTGCTTGGGATTCTCACTCTCCCTCTCTCTCTGCCCTTCCCCTGCTCACGCTGTCTCTGTTTCTCCCCCAAAATAAATAAACTTAAAGAAAATAACAAAGAGGTTAAGTAAAGTTTCTTACTTTCTTGAAATAGGAAGTTGATCCAATCCAGTATTCAACTTAACAACAATTAAGTCTTACACTTATGAGGAGTACAAGTCTCGGGGGAATGGTCATAAATCATTTTGTCGAGTCTTTTTTGTGGGTGGCCATTTCTTCATCACACCCAAATTCATTTCACCTGTTCCAATACCAGGTCAGGACTCAACAAATACTATTTGAAAAGATCGATAAAAATTGAGACAGCAGAAAGAGTATAAAAATCTGCTACAGCAGAAAGAGTATAAAATTTGGAGCCAGGAGACCTTAAATTTAAGTTTTGACTTTGTACTTATAAACCCTGTGATCTTAGACAAGTTATTAAGACTCTCTGAGCTTCCTCTGTTAGGTAGAACAAAAACTTGTCCTTTGTCTCTTTTACACAGTTTGGTGAAGTAGTGAATATACTCCCTTAAAATTGTAAAGTGTTTAGCAAATATTAACTACTGTTAATGAACGCCTTTCTTACAAATGATAGAATGTTACTTGTGTTCTGGATCACTGCTGTGATAACTTTTTAGCCATAAGAATTTCAATAATATCTTTTTAGTAATAAAAATTCTAAGATGTAGTGCTTACTTCAATTTTGTTTTTTTTACATTTATTTATTTTCGAGAGACAGAGCACAAGCAGGGGAGGGGCAGAGAGAGAATGAGACACAGAATCTAAGGTTCCAGGCTGTGGGCTGTCAGCACAGAGCCCGACGCGGGGCTCGAACTCACAGGCTGTGAGATCATGACCTGAGCCGAAGTCGGACGCTTAACCAACTGAGCCGCCCAGGTGCCCCAGAGGTAGCACTTTATTGTAAGTCAAGCACTATTGTAAGTTCTTTACGTAGGTTAATTCATTTAATTCACCTAATAGTGCCATTATTCCCTAGATAAGAAAATAATCCCATTATCCCCTAGATAAGAAAATTGGGGCACAGAGAGGTTAAGTAATTTGCCCAGTTTTCCAGTTTATAAAATAGTGGAGATAAGATTTGAACCCAGATAGCCTGGCTACAGTGCTTTCAGCCACGAAGAGAAACTTGGATGTCGGAAGAATAATATAAACATAAAAAGAAAGGGGGGATAGTTCAGCTGCCCCCGAATATGCCCCATTCGACAAGAAGACAAAGAGCTGGTCAGTGTCAGCTGTCAGTCCACATTCCTACCCTTGACATTGGTGTGGAAAGAGACAATGGAAACGGACTGGGAGCAGCGACAGCTGTGGCTTCCCACTTGGGGGTAAATGGGTAGGAAAAGCAAAGCATAGCCAGAGGAACACCGGGAAGCACAGAATGTGTTCAGACTTCAACAGAACGCTCGGGTCCAGCCAGCTCCCGCACCCGGTCTGAGTCAGGCTAGAAGCAAAGACCCAACAGGGACATCGCAGCAGCTGTGCTCGGTGACATCCTCTGCAGTCTTAGTGCCCATCTACAAGTGGCCACGCAAGAAACACTACCTCACGTCCAGGAGAAGTGCTGTACCCACATCCTGCTCCCTTGGGATGCTGGAGGTGTGGGGCCCATGGCTCTAGACCACTGACTGCATTCTGAGATAGCATCTGGCCCAGGAATCCTTGCCCACTTACCGTCTCAGCCAACAGATGGTAGCTTGCCTCCTTCACACTTCCTCCTACAGCCACCAAGTTCATCTGATGGTCTTTCAGCTTTGTTCCTTCCCTCAGAAGGACAATAAGAGAAATGAAACGCTTCTATCTCTGTGTTGGGGGGGGGGGGATACTTTTTATAAAAGCCTCCCGTGCTTTGAGAAGTATTTAAAGCCTCTCAGTCCTCTGAAAAGTTTTCATACAGCAACTAAAATTACAAAATAGAATGACTGAAGCGGACAAGTCTGGAAACAGACCTAGTTTGGGAACAAAGAGATGAGTGAATCTGGTTTTAGACCTTGTGTTGTAGATGAAGGGGGAAAGGACTGCCAGGTGTGGCTCTGGAGAGTTATGTATCCAGGATTCAACAGAGATCAGGGCTGGATACACACGTCAAAGCACCATTGTTTTGTAGGGATAATGGTGGAAACCATGAGAGAAGGTGCAACCTGAAAGGCAAGACGTAGAGAGCAAAACCAAAGAATCAAAGGCAAGGTCTAGTTAACTATTGCTCCAGCTCTCTAAGCATTCTAGAAAAGCTCTCTTTGCAGGGGATGTGGTGAGGCAGAGATGGGGCTCAAAGACTTCAACCTAAAATGTTCTGGTCTCCCACAAATTATATTTCCAGATCTCTTAGAATGCTCTCTAAATAAAGAGCTGGGAAATTTGACTAAACTTGAAATGAAGAGCCTTTAAAAAAAAAAAAAGTAGAGACAGGAGCCCCTGGATGGCTCAGCTGGTTAAGTGTCTGTCTGTTGGTTTCTCCTCAGGTCATGATCTCAGGGTTCATGGGATGGAGGCCTGTGTTGGGCTCCGTGCAAATAGTGTGGAACCTGCTTGGGATTCTCTGTCTCGCTCCTTCTCTGCCCCTTGTCCACTCAAGTTCACTCTTGTGCTCTCTCTCAAAATAAATCAACTTAATAAGAAGAAAACTATAGAGACATATGGTGTTATTTTATATATTCCATTACTCACTCTCTGAGCGCTGGAATTATGTGTACAGGACAATAATCTTACATGCAAGTGCTTGTCATTTCTCATCACTTTCAGTGTTAAAAATTAGCATTACACCAATGGACAATATACACCATAATTTTTCCAGATATCAACCTCAACATACTTCTGTTTTCCCTATCGGTGCTCCTCCTAGGTTACAAGTTTGTTAAGTAGGGGCACCTGGGTGGCTCAATCAGTGAAACGTCTGGCTCTTGATTTGCGCTCTGTCATGATCTCACAACCCGTGAAAATTGAGTCCCGTGTCAGGCTCTGGGCTGATAGAGTGGAGCCTGCTTGGGATTCTCTCCCTCTCACAAATAAATAAGTAAACATTTCTTAAGAAAGAAGTTTATTAAGTAGATGAACATCTAAAGTGCGTGAACTCACTGACGTAGACTGATTATGTACTTGATTGCGGGAATGCTGGATACCCACCTTTTACCCTTTTTTTGTTTCCATCCCACCCCCACCCCCAAATCTATTTGCGACAACTGAATAACATGGAGTGGGGGGTGGGGTGCTACCCAAATGAGGTCTTCCATGGGATTCAAATGTGTGTGGACATAGTTGGAGCCGTGGTGTGGTGGGGCATGTGTGGACAGGGGCTGGGAAAAGCGCATTCCTCAAGGGAGGATTCACTATATGGAATAAAAAGCTAAATACAGCCCAATCAGGCGGACCCAACAACAGGGTCTTCCCACAGTTCAGAGTGGAAGAGATGTTCCCGGAACCTGTTCCATGGAATATAGAACCCTCCTGGCTGGCATTTGTCTTTTTTCAAAAAAAAAAAAAAAAAAAAAAAGAACTGGGTATGTAAACTGACAGGTGTTGCAATAAACCCAGCAAAATCTGAGGCCCAAGGAACCATGCCGTGGGACCACCCCCCCATCTGAAGGTGACACAGAGGGAGGGAGTGTTTTCCTTTCTAATTTACAGGAGACGGTGAAGCTGTCATTGTCCTCTGGTGACTGATAGCTGTGGTGGTGGCCAGGGCGAATTAGCTGAACCTTGGCCAGGCGGAGGTCTTTCGGAAGGGGTCCAGGTCAAAGGCAGGAATGCGGTTCTGGGAGGCAGGGTCTGCAGTGCAGGGTGGTTGAGGTCAGAGCAGGAGGCAGCAGGGGTCCCTGGAGGCGGAACAGGAACAGCAGAGGCAGTGGGAGGCAATGTCCCTAAGCGGATTCACAGATGGACAGAAGGCACTCTGTGGGAAGTTCCCGCACATATGTGGGGGGACCACGGTAGGCACTAAATGAACGCTTGGGAGTCAGGAGTTTCAAAGACACGGGCAGCAACGGTCATGGCATTTCATTCGAACCCACAGGCTGGCGTGCGGAGGGTGTTCGAGCCATAGATGAAACCCATGGGTCACAGAACAGATGAAAAGCAGCTGCTTCCTTCATACAGTTTCCAATATAAACAGAGGTCAGGAACGCATGGCCATGTAGACAGGTAGGGTAAATTTTTTAATTACTTAAGTAATTTAAAATTAAGTATTAGTGGATGCTTTTAAAAGGCTTGCATCCTAAATCCTTAGGCATTTTAACATTTAGACCCACACCCTGCCTCCCTCTAATCTTATTTACACTATTAATTTGCTTAGCAAATATTCTCTAGCTAATGTCATGTCTGTAAGTGTCCCTGACTTACGTAACTGGGGTGGGGGGGCCTCAAGCTCTGCTCCAGGGTAAACACCAGACACCTGGAGACCAGAGGAACGAGGCCATCTGGCCCCACGGAGGGTGCCATTGCTTGGAAGAGACATCTGACAGAAACTGGCAAGGCACTTGGTTAAATAAGGACACGGCTCCCGGTGGGAAGGAATGGGATCGTCCCGAGCATCCAAGAGCCTTTAAGTCTGTAGTTGTGCACCCTGACCACACATCAGAGCCACTGGCAAGCACTAATATGTCTGGTCGTGCTGCAGGAACCCTGGGATACTCCTGCGAGGTCAGCTGCAGAGTTACCATTTTTCCTTCTTCTGTGAACATGCAGCCTTGGAATCCTGCCATCACGAGCACATAGTACCGACAGCTTGGACTATCCTGTGACCTGCTAGAGCATTTAAACGGGAAGGGAGGAGTGGCAATCGGGTGTCCCCTCTGTCAGTCATCTTCGTTATCAATAATGGAGGCTGGTCACCTTGCAGAGAGAAAACCTGTGCCGGGATTGTGTCCACCAAGCAGCGCCTTAAATGACATATTTCTCTGAGCACCTCCTTGGGAAGGGAGCATCCTCCAGATTTGCTCTGACATGTAAGATTATTCAAGACAAAGGTATCTTACCAGCAGGAGAGTGGTCAGTTTTTGTTTGAGAGAGAGACACACACACAGAGAGAGCCCCGTGTGGGGAGGTGATCTGAGAGAGGTTGTCGAAAATCCCGTCAGCAGGATACCTGTTTCTGGGAATTCTCAATCTTTTCGCAGCTACCTAATAAGAATCTATGAGTTCCTTTTGGGTCAGGCAAGACCCAGAGAATGTCGCCTGATATTTAGCTAAGTGTTCCTTTATTTTTTTAATTTTTTGTAACGTTTATTATTGAGAGACAGAGAGACACAGGGTGTGAGCAGGGGAGGGGCAGAGAGAGGGAAAGACACAGAATCCGAAGCAGGGTCCAGGCTGTGAGCCGTCAGCACAGAGCCCGATGCGGGGCTTGAACCCACGGACCGTAAGATCATGACCTGAGCTGAAGTCAGACACTCAATTGACTGAGCCACCCAGGTGCCCCCCCCCTTTTCAAAGTTATTTCAAGTGTTCCTTTAAAACAGGGGCCTCCCTTTGTTCTAGTAAGGCTGGAATAATTCACTGCCCTACCTACAAAGGTGCTGTTCAAGAATCAACCAAGGGTGGTGCTGTGTGCTTCAGATTTGAAACTGTCTGAAGCACACACTTTGTGTGAAGTATTAGGTTAGCGTGTCTAATTTACCCTCATTTGACCCGCTCAGAAATGTAGACTTGGAGCCGTCTGCAGCCTGCCCAAGGTCACACAGCTGGGTGTCCAGCCTGGAAGGCTGGTGTACCTCCCAAGGACGCAGGTAACCACTTCTCAGTCACCTCACTCTCCTCCCGTCGCACCTGCTACATATCGCGCGACGGCCGCGTTGCAAACACTGTGTTGGGCATTCCCAAAACACTCGCCCTGTTCATTCAGAGAGAAATCCTCTGCAGGGATTCTGTGTCACATTTTAAGGGTCAGAAAAGTGAAGCAAAGCTGGCCTCCAGATGCAGGTCTTTGTAACTCTATCATCTGCAGTTAACAACTCCGCTCAAAGTTAGGGCCCTGCAAGCAGACATCCCTCTTCACAGCCCTGTGTTCCCCTCCGTCTACATCATACCGTGTGCCTTGGCTCAAAATGACATAACTGCAGAGGAAACTCCATGATAATTTAGGTCAGCAGAAGTAGCTCCATCTACTTCTACGCCACCCTTATGGGAGGCTCAGAACATTCTCGTAAGTGCAAACTGATGGGGCAGGATAAAAGTCATCGATACTATATCAATACTATATATTGACAGTTAATTGGAGGTGACAACTTGAGGGCCACGGCGTACCCAGATACTTGGTCAAACATGATTCTGCCTGTGTCGGTGAGGGTGAGATTTACATTTGAACTGGTAGATTGAGTAAAGCAGGTGTCCCTCCCTAATGGGGGGGGAGGGGGGGCTTGAGCGATCAGCTGAAGACCTGACTAGAACAAAAAGACTGAGTAAGAGGAAACTCCTTCTGCCTATGGCTGAGACGTTAGTCTTTTACCGCCTTTGGACTGAAACTGAAAGATTGGCTCTTCTTGGGTCTTGAGCCTATGGCTTTAGGATTGGGATTTATACCATCAGTTCTGTTCTCAAACCTTTGGAATCAGGATTGGAACTTATACCAGTGGCTCTCCTGGGTCTCCAGCTTGCAGACTGTAGATTTGGGACCTCTCAGCCTCCATAATCATGTGAGCCAATGCCACATATCTTACTGATTCTATTTCTCTGGAGCATCTTAATACTATATGTATAGGTATGTAATAGGTATATGTATATGTCTGTATATGTATGCCCATGTATTTATCTTCTCTTCTCTCTTCTAAAGAGAAATTTGATTTTGTTCATAGAGATTCTTATCTCTTGTGTCCTTCAAGGAAAATTGTTCTCTGCGAGGCTGGGTCTTTTGGCCGTTAAGGACACAGAATTACGAGGAACTAGGGAGGAATACGAAAAGGCTGGACAGTTAAGGCTAGTGGAGGAATGGAGGGGGGATTTGCATCAAAAGGAAGGGAACAGGTATACATATATGAGAAAACAAAAGTTTTGTTTCTTTTCTTTGTTTTAAAATACTGTTGGATTCTGTTCTGTCTCTTCCATTGTGTTCAAGAAATTCACATACAGAATTTGGGTACCTTTGGTGGCTGGACTGTACTTTATTGGCTGCAACTCTGTATTAAAACTGGTCCATTGGGGCCACAGCTTTATGAGAAGCTCCTCTGAATGTCCTCCAACTAAATAATACATGCATTCTATAGATTTCTAGCTTTTTCCCATCAGTTATTTATTTCACCCTCAAGGAGAGCTAAACTGCAATGCAAGTAATTATTACAGACCCCTCTCTCCATGAAAGGAAGGAAGGAAGCAAAGAGAAAAAAGAGAGGGAGGGAGGCCAAGAGGGAAGGAGAGACAGAGAGAGAGAAAACAAAGTGTGAGACTGTGGCTTCCCTTAATCCTTGAAACAAAATAGTAGCACAACTAGCAGTATATTAGGGTTAGGGGAAAGAATTAAGCTGGAACTCCCTAAAGCATCCATTATACATAACCAATCAACTTACATCCTGTGCATCTGGTTTAGTATTAGTTATGTACCATCCTGGGGAAAATTGAGGAAAGAGCCCCACACATCATTTTCTGCGCTCTGTGCTTCAGAGGAGAAAACTGCTTGAGAAAGAGTAGATCAGTCTCTCGACAGTGGCACTATGAACAATTTGGGCCACGGGATTCCTCGTTGCGGGGGCCGTTCTGTGCGTTGTCAGATGCGAAGCAGCATCCCTGGCCTCCCCTTAGACACGAGTAGCTGTCCTGCCCCCTCCACCGTAAACATCTCCCCCACTCCAAGCTTCCATAGCTACACAACCAAAAATAACTCTAGACAGTGCCAGATGTCCACAGCGGGCAAAATCACCCCCAGCTGATGACCCCCAGTTTAGATCCTTTTTATTCAATATGTGGCAAGACGGGCATCACCCAGAAGCTTGTTGAAACGGTAGGATCTCGAGGCCCATCTACACCTCATGAATGTTTGAACCTTTGTGTTTTTAACAAGATCCCCATGTGATCTCTATGCACACGAAGTTCGACCTTGCTGAGGCCAGATCACAACACTATGGGTCATTTACCATGAGCGAGATATCGTATCCTGCCATGGGAATAAACCAATTAACAAAATAACATAATCCAGGTCTCGCTGACCACCCAGTTCACACCTGTTCTAAGCTAAGTGCATTTTTCAATTATTCTCATGCATGTCCGTACAATAGAGTAATATCGATGTTCATAACATATCTTGTTAAGTCAAAAAGCAAATGGCAAGACACTACATGCTGGACAGTCTCAGTTTTGTGAACACAAATTCATTTAAATTACAGGCATATAACAAATCCATCAGAGTATATAAACAAGACAATTTTTAGCATCTCTCCGCAAAAGAGATTAGGGGTGGTTTTTATCTCCTGCCCTAAAATAGTTTCAGCATTTTTTCTGAATTTTTACGATGAGCACATATTATAATTAGCAAAGAGAAGAATGCTTTTTTCAGTTGTGCAAAACATGACCTTACCAGCTACGTCTGCTCAGCTCTCCTCACAATAAGGAAGTCCAAGATTCACAAAATATGTCCACATTATGCCTCTTCTGGCTGAAATTCATCCATTCATTCTCCCAGAGACCACGCTGAGTACTAAGGCTAGATGCAACTCTGTAACAGCCCCTGTGCCAGAGGGAAGGGGGGAGGGGGTGTTCTAGAACCATCCGTCAGGGCTGGAGCTGAGGGGAGGGAGACCAGCTATCGTTCACTGGTCCGTTTCCTCTTTCCCCTTTGCAGGGCTTCTTCGGAGTAAAGGAACGTGAAAAGCGAGACGGGATGCTCCAGGCCTGGCCCTCAGACACCTCCCAGCTAGGAGTTGCTGTGCCCTTTCTCTTAATGCTGGGTTAATGCAGATGGGACATATGAGACAGATGGCAGAGCGACCCTGTCCCTAGCATCACCTATTAAAGCCAAGCGGCCGGGCAACTGGAAGTATATTTCGAACTTTATGTAAGCAAGAAACAATAAACCTTGATCATGTTTGGGCTGCTATATGCTTCGGGGTTTATTGTTATAGAATCTTAACAGGGGCGCCTGGGTGGCTCAGTCAGGTTAAGTATCCAACTTTGGCTCAGGTCATGATCTCACAGTCAGTTCGAGCCCCGCATGGGGCTCTGTGCTGACAGCTCGGAACCTGGAGCCTGCTTCGGATCCTGTGTCTCCCTCTCTCTCTGCCCCTCCCCCGCTGACATGCACACGCTGTCTCTCAAAAATAAACATTAAATTTTTTTTTCAATATTAATAAGAAGAATCTTAATGATAGGTTTTGAATGAAGTCCTATTGGCCCACAGAGGAAAGAAAAGCAGTAAGGAATTAACATGGGAGTGGAATCCCTCTGAAGAAAGACTAGTTTGAATAAACTGGATCACTGTTGAGTTGCATCTCCCATCCAGGCTTACAGGAAGCACTTACTAGAACAGATGATATAAACGGAAGAGGCCAGATCGTTGGGCCCAGCCCGACAACTAACTAATGAAGAGTGAGTTAAAAAGCAGTATGTCTTCTCTAGAAAGATGGTCTCTGGCAGGAATCTGAGTCCGCTGGTCCCTCAAAGCTACATTGTCATTATCTGAGCAAGCCGTGGGTGAAGGACCCTCAAGGAATTCCATTAGAAGCCTGAGTCTTACTGCTTGCTTGAGCATAACAGCTCATCCATTTAAAATTGCATTAGGTTAAAACTTGGCACCAGGCTTGTCAGCCCAGATGTGAAATTTTATTGTCAAACAAACAGACCAAAAATGTTAAAAAGGTTCCGGAGATTTCAGGTTGTTGTAAAGATTCTTTTTTTTTTTTTTTTTTTTAAATCGAGCCAATGGATAGAAACTTCCACTTGAAATGTAAAATTTTGCAAAGAGTTACTGCTTTAAAAAATACCCAACTCTGTTTACTTACAAGAGCCTTTGAAATAGCAGCCAATAGCAAAAGAAAACAAATCCTTTATTAATAAATTGTTTGAGTGGGCATGTGTGCCTTCTTTTCCTGTCTCTCCTAAAATGAAACCCTTGATTCCCAGTAACCAACCTTGACCTACAAATAACTTCTCTATTTTTCATGGTTTCCTTCCTGACATTTACTAGGCAACAGAGTAGCACAGTCTGGGTGATATATTGACAAGTAACACCTGCCTTTGGAGGAGAAAAACGACTGTCACTAAAACAGCAGATAACTTCTGAATGCTTCCACACCCAGTTACAGGGCTGAAATTGGGCATCACGGGACCTGATGTTAAGTAGAAGCCAGGATGAGCCAGAGAAGCTACCACTTTAGAGGAAAGGGTTCCTTTGTCAGGAGGAGAGGACACTCAGCCCACCTAAGACCTTCAAAAATTTAGGATTGTAAAAAATAATTGCAGGGTAAGCATGGACAATATCACAAGAGGAAACCAGAAGAATGGCGCTAAAATATGGCAAACTGGAGGAGATGGAGTGTAAGTAAATTATAAATCACTTCTGGAGCATAAGCAGAGACAATGTTCTTGATGAAGCACGACTACTCCAGACCAACCCGCAGACCTCTGGAAATCCATTGCAGACCACCAGGGAGGCCCAGACCACCCCTGGAGGACCAGTGAGTTACCGGGTAACTCTGGGAACACAGAGGCAACACTCTCTGTGGCCATAGCTCCTTTTTATTGCCTGAAAGATACAATGATACTTACAACCCATTCTGGGAGTCTGTAGGGCTTAATAAGTTCATGTGCATAGGCACTGAGAAGCTGGAGAAAAGACTGAAATTATATTATTCCTGGCTGGAATGCTCCCTTTAAAATTCCTTGTAATTACAGTGCCACCCTTGTAGACACAGACCACTGTGAGGTCCTGAGCTGTATCATAAACTTATTCCCACCTAATAAACCTCCTCTCTTGGCATTTCCCTCTCTAAAACGTTTGCTTTTACCCCAAAGCCTTCTCTGTCCTGGCCTACCAACTTCAGTAGGAATTTCAGAAGGCTGAAACTGGATGAGGACCAATAGAGCCTCAAGTACAAGCACGCTATGTTACAGAAGAACTGAGGTTCAGAGAACTGCACGGAATTTGACTGGCAGATAACACTGACCAAGTCCCCTAAATGACTCTCAGACTCCGCTATCTTCTGGTGCTTCCTGACCTGGCTCCTTCAAAACAGTGATGTTTCAAGGGCTGTGCCTGCCCCACGTGGACAGTCCACAGCAGATATTTTTGCACCTCGGTCTCTTTCGGTCTCTCTCTCCCTCCCGGCCTCCATCTCTCCCTGTGTCTCTCATGCATGTCATTTAGTAAAATCGGAGTACTTAGTTACTCTAATAGATCACAGACTCACGGGTTTCCACAAAGGAAAGAACACTGTCTTCCTGGTACTCTGCCATCTGAACATGTATGAGAGTCTCTGCACTCTGGGCTGTCTCTGCCTGCATGTGGGCTCATAGGGAGAAAGTATGTGGCTGGTTATGAAGGAGAGACGTACTTTGGTTGCTGCTATTTATTTATTATTTATTTTTGAGAGGAAGGGGAGGGACAGAGAGAGAGAATCCCACGCTGAGCCAGAAGACTCACGCGGGGCACGATCCCACGACCGTGAGATCACAACCCGGGCCAAAATCAAGAGTCAGACGCTGAAACTAATGAGCCACCTGTGTGCCCGTGAAAGAGAGATGTTTGGAGACTGAGGACAATGAATCCTACTTCACAGTCAGGCTACGTAATGGCAGGACCTGTGGGGCCTTCTCCTGATGTCTTCGCAGAAACCAGCTCCGCCTGGGGCCCTCGGGGCTGGACGCTATGGGAGAACTTGGTCATCCTCCTCATTTTCCTAAAATGCACCATTAACATCAGTGACAGTGGGAGAGTCCCCCCCCCCCCAAAAAAAAACTTCTCACACAGTAGAGGTTGACAGCACAGAGCTGATGAAAGCTGTGGGTGACCCATGGCGGCTATGGACCGACTCACAGATGGGTTTGAGGTCTACGGAAGCTGATCTTTGAAAAATTCAAGACGTCTTTGTGCAGGCATGGTGAACAGGGAGCATGAAGAGCGGTGGCTGGCTTTACGTAAAGGGAGAGTTGCCAACGAGGTTGCAGATGGGCAAAAATAGGGGCTTTAGGTCGTTATTGGTGACCTCGGCTTACTGGTCGTCCCTGGCTGGGTTGGTGAAGCCTGGAACATGGAAGTAACACAAAGTTAACGTCAGGGATCGTGGCCTCTGGTCGGTGCAGAATAGCATCCCCGGGACTGGAAGTGCTACATATGGTTCATCACCACAGGGCCAGCCCGGAGTGAAGAGTCACCTGAACTCCAAGAAAATTTTAGTTCACCCGATGCGTGCAAAATGCAGTATTTCGGTGTAGTCAGAAAACCTGGGTTTGAATCTTAGCTCTTCTTGCTGTGTGATTTGGCCAGAATCACATTCGGTGAATCATTTACTATCTGATCCTTAATTTGCATCTTTTCAATAGGCGTAATATTACCAAATTCATAGGATTTGTGGGGGGCGGGGGATAATTCAGTCACTTAATAAATATTTACTGAGACCACCTATGATCAGGGAACAGAGATAGAATAATGAATGAAAAGACAGTCCTTCCACTTAGGAAGCTCATCATCTGGTAGAACGTATGAAATAATTAGAAAAAGCACATTAATGGGAATGTAAGCTGGTGCAGCCTCTCTGGAAAACAGTATAAAAGTTCCTCAAAAAACTAAACACAGAACTACCCTACGACCCAGCAATAGCACTACTAAGCATCTATCCAAGGGATACAGGTGTGCTGTTTTGAAGGGACACATGCACCCCCATGTTTATAGCAGCACTATCAACAATAGCCAAAGTATGGAAAAAGCCCAAATGTCCATCGATGGATGAATGGATAAAGAAGATGTGGGGTGTGTGTGTGTGTGTGTGTGTGTGTGTGTGTGTGTATATATATATATATATATATATATATATATAATGGAGTATTACTTGGCCATCAAAAAGAATGCAATCTTGCCATTTGCAACTACGTGGATGGAACTGGAGGGTATTATGCTAAATGAAATAAGTCAGTCAGAGAAAGACAAAAACCGTATGACTTCACTCATATGAGGACTTTAAGAGACAAAACAGATGAACATAGGCAAGGGACACAAAAATAATATAAAAACAGGGAGGGGGACAAAACAGAAGAGACTCACAAATATGGAGAACAAACTGAGGGTTACTGGAGAGGTTGTGTGGGGGGGGGACGGGCTAAGTGGGTAAGGGGCACTAAGGAATCTACTCCTGAAATCATCGGTGCACTATATGCTAATTTGGATGTAAATTTTTAAAAATAAAACAAGTTAAAAAAAAAAAAAGAAAAAGCACATTAACCCAATGTAATAACACCGAATAGACCCTTTTATCACCAGTTTGCATTCCATCAGGGCTTTCCTGCCTACAGACAGTAGCTCCAAGATAGCAGGGAATTGGATTTATTTTGTGCACTGCCACATAGCACATAGTAGGCAAGCAGGAAACGTTGGCTAGGTGAGCAAGTCCAAGTATTTCTCGTAGTTCTTAACAAGCTTTCTTAGCAACTGTGTAAGTAAACATGTTGTGGACCGCAAATGCATGTATTCTCCCACACGCTGCCCAGGGCTGATGTGTTAAAACGATATTTGCATCTCAAGTATTTTCCTTAAAACGTGTATATACACATGCACCTGTTGACATAGTCACACTTATCATTCCAGTTTAATGATTGTTAACATAGATTTTCCCTGAGCCCTGAGTACCAGAGTAAGCTCCGCCACCAGGCAGAACATGCAGCACAGACTTCTACACGCTCTCAGCAGTGACACGTGCTCTCTCTCGTGCTCCTGGCTTGAGGGTGTCCTGGAATGGATGTCATGTGCTCCTCTATGAGCTCTCTTTCATGGCTCTTTCAATGGCTCTCTTTCAGCCATTCATCTTGTGCTCAGGGGGAACAGTTATGATCCCAGATGGCTGACAGAAGACACACAAGTGCAGGAAGCCATGGCTGCCAGGAGAAAGGAGAGAAGATTCCACCAGATGGTAAAATTCAAGTTTTATGGATGCCCACGGTACCTTCAAGGCAATGGTGATAAGAAGTGGAGAGAAAGAGCAGAAGGCTGTCAGAGCCTGGTACAAATTCTCAGACATTTGCAAGGGAAGTATCATAGCAGTGGGGAGGTCTGGTGGACAGCTGTAGAACCAGTGGCTTCAGAGACCAGGGCCAGAGATATGCCAAGCCTTCAAGAGATTGGAGGCATGGAAGAACCATTACTAATGATGAGAAAATAATCTCTCCACAAGAAAGATGTTCTAATGGGCTATACAATAGCATGGATTTCCCAGTGCGCCCCTCTCCTGGGTGTGCAGGGAGCTGAGGGATGGCTCAAATCAGCTTAAACCAGGAAAGAACATATGCGACAATGTTTCCAAAAACCCAAGGGTAAGCATGCAGCAGACCTCACAATAAAGGAGACTCTGAGGTACAAAAGCCATAAGGAATCTGACCCTTCTACCTCCTCCTCATGGTGAATCCACTTTTTTTTCCTCTCTTTTTTATACCCTGGCTTTCTCTACTTCTGTGGACAGCACCATTAAAAGCATAACCAATCATGGTGTCTATCTGTACAAGACTTTCTCCACTTCATTCCTTATTTCTAAACAGAAGTATACCTATTGGCCCAAGCTGGGCCTGGTGCCCACTCTTGGACCTGTGGCCAGGGGTTGATTCATATCCTCCAAACATGGCTACCAAGAGCCATGGTGGCAGATATGTGGGGAGTGGGGGGAGGAGGAGCAGTTCCCAAAAAGTGCTGGGGGGTGGAAGAGGGGTGACACTTGCTGTGCCCAAAACCCAACAGGTTTCCACCAAAGTTCCCAATCGAGGATCTATAAATGCGGCAGCACGTAGTTTGAAATCAAGCCACAGTTTCTTGGTTAGATGCAGGATGGAGTCAAGTTGACCTCATGGTTGCAAACCTGGGTTCTTCATATTGCTTTGTGGCCTAAAGCAAAGTCCCTCTGGACATCAGTTTCTTCTTTTGAAAAATAAAGAAACTGGGGCGCCTGGGTGGTTCAGTCGGTGGAGTGTCTGACTTCGGCTCAGGTCATGATCTCACGGTTTGGGAGTTCGAGCCCCACGTTGGGCTCTGTGCTGACAGCTGGGGGCCTGGAGCCTGCTTCTGATTCCGTGTCTCCCTCTCTCTCTCTGCTCCTCCCCTGCTCATACTCTCTCTCTCAAAAATAAAGATTAAAAAAAATTAAAAGAAAAAAATAAAGAAATTGCATTAGGCCAGTACTATAAACATAGTTATACAAAAAATAATTTTAAAATTCTAGTATTTATTCCCCATTGACAATAAGGCTGCTTAGGTTCAACTGAATTAGAGAAGTCTTTACCTTTCATTAGAGTTATGGCAATTGAAGATGGAAAGTTCTAACGGAATGATATCACTATGTCTGAAAACTAAAAAGTAGGGAGAATGAATTCACTACTACTTCATAAACACAGTTTCATTGTCTAACTCCTTCAGAACAGAATCCATTTGGAATGAGTAACAACAGCCACAATGATGATGGCTGCCATTTTCCTGGCTTTCTGTCTGTCAGACTCTGTGCTGAGATGTCACAGGAATATTATTAGGTAGGTACTATTTTCAGTCCTCATTCTACAGATAAAAAAAACTGAGCCCTGGCTTAAAGAGGTCTTCCAGTAAGAATACATCAGAGTCGAGTTCAAACCCAAAAGGTCGACAACTATTCCATTGGCCGATCTCTGCCCCTCAAGTTAAAATTAAATAAAATGTGGTGGAATGAATACATTATAAAATTATACAATACGAATGTGGGTTCATTCTGTCATAGATGTTCCCTTTCATCTCTGCTATTGCACACTTTGATGCATGTGTCAGAAAGGTGTAGGTTCAGATACATGTTTACATGTTTAAACACAACCTATTCCCTTGTTTGAAAGGCATGACAGGGTTTCAATCACAGAGTCAGCCACGTGGGGGATACTTTCCAAGCATGAGCTCCACTACATGGGGTGCAAAGTTAAGTTTTTATTGGCCAGAGAAGGGCGATTCAAGCCTTGATGTTTTACTGCTTGGGCCATGTGGTGTGGGAGGTGCTATTGGAGGGTGTGTGGGTTTGTGATTGCCCACGTGTGCACACGTGTGCGTGCATGGCTGGGTGTTTTCCAGAGTGGAACAAGAAGGATTAACTTTCAGCATTTGGCTTATCCTAACCTATAGCAGATGGGCACGGGCTTTAAGTTCTCATAAAGTTACCCCCAGGAGACTTGTTAAATAATTTATCCTCAACTTTGGAAGAGCAAAGGAATAAGGTGATTAAGAAAAATGGAAAGCCACATGATAATGTGCCATTGATGGAGTGGGGTTGTCTTTCCCCGTGGTACACGGTGGGTGTAGTAGTGACCGGATTTGGAGGGGGTGGGCAAGGAGGGTATTAGGTCTGGTTCAGGGGAACCCTTGGAGCAGACAGCTCCTCACTTTATCCCGGCAGCTGTGGCTGAGCAAGTGAGAAAAGCCCCCCCTTCTCCACTCGGGGAACGGCCTCAACTTTAAAACATACTGAGCTATGCTCATTTTAAGGCCTCCCAATATAACCACTTATTTCATCCAGCTGTGGGGCCTGACTCTGGCTGGAAAGGAGAGCCACAGAGAGAGGGAGGGCCGAGCTGGAAAAATAAATCTACAGGATGCCTGTCAGTACCTGTTTTTAACATGCGGGTGTGGAAGCTGTGGCAAGAGTCACATGGGTGATTTAACATAGACCAACACCCCCTGCTGACTAGAAATGACCTTCTTTCCTGTCCCCACTGCCAGCAGCTGGAGAAGCAAAGGTCCTGCAAACTTCAGTCATGAAGCTTTCACATTCACACTCCGTTTTAATAAGATGCCATGAGCACAGCTCACTCCTCGAGTACTCACCCCCTTATTGCAACGCCTTTAAGGAGATGGGGTTAGTCGGGATCTGTGGTGGCGAGCAACAGAAAGTATTTCTCACCAGCTTAAACACAAAAGCAATTTAGTGCAAGGAGATTGGATAATTCACAAAATCGATGAGCAGGCTGAATGCAGAACCAGGCTTAGACGTGGACAGTATACAGTTACCAAGGGAGGCCAGGTACCGGAAGCACAGCCAAGGTCATGCCACAGAAAGGTCTGGGTGTCACGGTAGCTGCCCATGAAGTCCCCACCATTAAGCAACGCCTCATGTTGTTGGTGCTGCCAGAACTCACCTTTAAGTACCCCATATTTCTCTACGTCACTCACTAGAGATTCGACGGCCAGGGCGGTTGCATCCAACCCTGCACGCCAGGGGGTCGAGACAGGAACTGTCTGAACTCCTTCCACTTTGAGGGGAGAGGCAAGCCCTGCCTCCAACATACCTCTTGGAAGATTCAGATGCCACAAATAAAATTTCCAGATACGTACAACAGAGCATTCTCTAACATTGAGAATCCCCTCTTCCCAGAGATGGGTCAAGAATGAGGGGTCCCCAGTATCGTAATGGACCCAAAGACTGGGAGAGATGGCTCACATTTGGTATTTTCTAGGCAGTTTAGACTTCTCTGATCCGGGTTCAAAGAAGAATTGGTTTTGAGGTTCTTATGTCCAGGAAAGTTAACATGAAGATCTTTTGGTAGCTACAGGTACGGGCTCTGTTGCTATGACATCCTTTGGAAGCACAGAACGGAACAAGAGTTGGAGAAGTTACATGCCTATAAAAGGATGGTCCCCTCTTGACAAGTAACCTGGGCGACCTGATCCTATGAAGAAAATCAAAAGCAGGGGTTTGTTTCTTTAAGCTCCTCACCAGACACGGCATGTGTTAGGCTGGACACTTAACGACAGAGCCCAGGGGTACGGTCTCTACTCAGCGAGTATTTATACTGAATCCCCAGAAGGCCAGACGGGTCCCCGAACCATTCCTTCCACTACTTTTGGCAGGGCGGGGGATATTTCCCAGATGTTCGTCTGCTTCCTCCGTTGCCATCTTACAGGAAGCCCTGAGAATAAGGAGAAATTGCTCTAGGAATGTGAGACTCTGCCTCAAGTGAGCAGTGTGAGCCTGGACATATCCCCAGATCTTTCCGGACCTTGGTTGGAGAGCTGAGAGGAAAGAAAAACACTTCCAGTCTTCAAATTAACCCAAGGACTGTGAACTTAAAATACAAAGTAGATTCTCAGTGGCTACAGAACCGGTAGCCCTAAAGGAAGGAGGGGAGAATACACACTCCACGAGCGCTGCCCTTTTGAGGTCTAAAGGTTCCCACCTCCAGGATAAACGTGAATTTGTTCTCATTTGCAGATGTCTGACATGGCAAGTGCCCCCAGGGCCAACCACCTAGGGCTGATTAATTTTGCAGGAGGCATTTCTCCTCCGCCAGCTGAAGAATTTGCATGAGATGGTTCTGAAACAATCAGCATGCCAATTGTGACCCTTATTTAATAACAAAGATGAAAATCCAATGCGGGAAGGAACAGGAAGAGCTCACGGACATAAGGGAGCTTCGTGGGTGACTGTTTGCAAGATCAAGTAAGCACAGCGCAAAAGCAGCAAACAATGCGTGAGGCCAGCTCTCCTTCCTAACCATCCACCCCCCCGCCCCAAACACCCACCTGCCACCACCACTACTACCACCAGTCCTCCCGAGTTAGTCCGTCTGCTTGTTTAAAAATACACCCGGGAATGACTGAATGGAAAGGTTCCATCAAGAACTCAGTGCCACCTTATGTTTAACAATGTGACCAAAGAAGCCGGATGTCTGATTCAAGGTGTTCCATTTTTGTGTCCCATGGCTAAGCCAATTGCTTGGAGTTCTCTCCTGGTCTGTTAGAAGAAAAGAGAGTGGCAGGGGGCGCCTGGGTGGTTCAGTTGGTTAAACGTCTGACTCTTGATGTCGCCCTCTCTCTCTGCCCCTACCCTGCTCACTCTCTCTCTCTCCCTCTCTCAAAATAAATAACTTAAAAAAAAAAAAAAAAAAACGAATGTAAGAAAAGAGAGTGGCAGAAAAAGTTAACATTTGAACATATAATGTGTTTTGTAGAACCTGTCCTTGTAGGCACTCGAGGTCATGGCAGAGATCTTCCCCAGGACAAGAGATCGGGATTCTTGTCTGTCCTTCCTACGCCCTCTGTGGATACTGGATGGCTGGGGGTGACAAGGCAAGCCTGGGAAGCAATGGTAATTCACTCTCGAGCTGGTCTCTGGAGACACATTCTCCTCCGTCACAGGTCAAGATGAACCCTGCTGGCAGGGTTGCCTGTCTCCTCTATGTTCATGGATCTCTGGGACCAGTTCTTATTTTTAATGTCCCGTCCTCTGAGCTCGTAAGAAATTTATAGTTATGCATCCTGACTTCCGATTTGAAGAGTAGGGCCACTGACCCATTCAGGTGGCAGACCCTTTTTTCTTTTCCTCTTCTCATGTTAGTTGTTAACCAGATGTTGCTTACGTAAAAATATTGGTGGGGGTCTTATTACTGCCAATGTAGCAGACTACAAATTCTGAAAACCCCTCCTACCACCCAATACCTAGAAAAACACTAGGAAAATATCACAAACAAGAAAGGCAAGGAAACGCTGAGGTGCCAAAAATGAAGCAAGGGGGCCATAACCCAGAGTGGGAAGTACGTGTCAAGGCGGGCTGTGATGAGGGTCTTGTACAAATTTGGTGCCGTTGGGTTTTCACAACTATGCACAGAACAGGGTCTGTGCCAGGTAGGGAGGTAGAACCAAGACTTCTGTTGAAATCTGGAACTCCTAAAGTCAAAGTGTAGATTAAGGGGAGGGGGGAGGGAAACGGGGTATTGGCAAAGGGAGACGACAAGGAAATATGCACGACTTGATTTGGGTTTTGAGTGGTGAAAAAAGATTTCTTTGGAAAATTGGCAGCCTTGTGCTTCTCATCCGGTGGGTGTGGGTTTTGAATTTGCACCACCTGCATGGTCGAGGACACCCTAAGGAGAGAAGTTAACTTAAATGTTTCCCCAATAAGCTATCTTTGTTTTTTTGTTGTTGTTGTTGGTTTTCATTGAGGATGATATTAGCTGTGGGCTTTTCATAAATGGCTTTGATGATGTTTAAGTATGTTCCTTCTATCCCAACTTTCTCAAGGGTTTTTATTAAGAAAGGATGCTGAATTTTGTCAAATGCTTTTTCTGCATCTATTGACAGGATCCTATGGTTCTTATCTTTTCTGTTATTAATGTGATGTATCATGTTGATTGATTTGCAAATGTTGAACCAGCCCTGCATCCCAGGAATGAATCCCACTTGATCATGGTGAATAATTCTTTTTATAAGCTGTTGAATTCGATTTGCTAGTATCTTATTGAGAATTTTTGCATCCATATTCATCAGGGATATTGGCCTGTAGTTCTCTTTTTTTACTGGGTCTCTGTCTGGCTTAGGAATCAAAGTAATGCTGGCTTCATAGAATGAATCTGGAAGTTTTCCTTCCCTTTCTATTTTTTGGAATAGCTTGAGAAGGATAGGTATGATCTCTGCTTTAAACGTCTGGTAGAACTCCCCTGGGAAGCCATCTGGTCCTGGACTCTTATTTGTTGGGAGATTTTTGATGACTGATTCAATTTCTTTGCTGGTTATGGGTCTGTTCAAGCTTTCTATTTCCTCGTGTTTGAGTTTTGGAAACGTGTGGGTATTTAGGAATTTGTCTATTTCTTCCAGGTTGTCCACTTTGTTGGCATATAATTTTTCATAGTATTCCCTGATAATTACTTGTATCTCTGAGGGATTGGTTATAATAATTCCATTCTCATTCATGATTTTATCTATTTGGGTCCTCTCCCCCTTTTCTTTTTGAGAAGCCTGGCTAGAGGTTTATCAATTTTGTTTATTTTTTCAAAAAACCAACTCTTGGATCCATTGATCTGCTCTACAGTTTTTTTAGATTCTATATTGTTTATTTCTGCTCTGATCTTTATTATTTCTCTTCTTCTGCTGGGTTTGGGGTGTCTTTGCTTTTCTGCTTCTATTTCCTTTAGGTGTGCTGTTAGATTTTGTATTTGGGATTTTTCTTGTTTCTTGAGATAGGCCTGGATGGCAATGTATTTTCCTCTCAGGACTGCCTTCACTGCGTCCCAAAGTGTTTGGATTGTTGTATTTTCATTTTCGTTTGTTTCCATATATTTTTTAATTTCTTCTCTAATTGCCTGGTTGACCCATTCATTCTTTAGTAGGGTGTTCTTTAACCTCCATGCTTTTGGAGGTTTTCCAGACTTTTTCCTGTGGTTGATTTCAAGCTTCATAGCATTGTGGTCCGAAAGTATGCATGGTATGATCTCAATTCTTGTATACTTATGAAGGGCTGTTTTGTGACCCAGTATGTGATCTATCTTGGAGAATGTCCCATGTGCACTCGAGAAGAAAATATATTCTGTTGCTTTGGGATGTAGAGTTCTAAATATATCTGTCAAGTCCATCTGATCCAATGTATCATCCACGTATCGTTTCTTTATTGACCGTGTGTCTAGATGATCTATCCATTGTTGTAAGTGGGGTATTAAAGTCCCCTGGAATTACCACATTCTTGTCAATAATGTTGCTTATGTTTGTGAGTAATTGTTTTCTACATTTAAGCTATATATAATAAGCTATCTTTGGAGAATGGAATCTCCTCCTGGGCCTTAGAAGATTCTCACAAAAGAAAAAAAAAAAAAACAGAAAAAACAAACAAACCAGAATTAATGTAATAAAAGCAAGGGACACAGAATGTTGCTTGGCCTGGCCTACGAGGCACCCCACCCTCCCATATACCACATATCTTCCCTGGAGTGCCCTTGATATTTGGGAAAAAATAATTCCTTGTAGTTCTTTGAGAAAACCAACCATTGAAATTTTACAGGTAACAAGATTCAAACACAGGACCCCTTGTCTTTACTTAAGACCTCCTTTCTAAGGAAGTTCAAGCTAGTTCTAGTGGTTATTTGACATGTTTATTATAGTCTGGTTTAGAGTTGGGCTCCAAAGTCAGATAGAACTGACTTGAATTCTGGCCCAACATATGTCACATGACCCTCTAAGCCTCAGAGAAATAAGGGTAATAATAATACCTACTTTATATGATTGCACAGAGTTTTAAAAAAGACAATGCATGCCAAGTGTTCAGCATGATTTCCTGACACATACTAAACACAATATTCACAATATTCACTAAACACAAATGTTAAAGTATTTTGTTTCATAATGGTTTATTATTATAATTTTATTCATTTTTATACTTTCTGAGGCTGGAGAGCTAGCTTTATGAAAGTCTGTATTACTTGCTTTACATAGGATGGCCAGGATTCTACTTTTATTTGCTCAAGCTTCAGCTGGATAATAATATAGGTGATTAGCTACTCTATAGTCTATAAAGTTCCTTTACATCCATTTTTTTTCATTTTGCTCCATTATTTTATTAGTATAATGTTAGAAATTGAATCCATTTTGTGATTAAAAACAAACAGGTTTAGAGAGACTGAGGGTCCAGCCCTATTGAAAAGTAGAGCAGGAATGATCTATGTCTTTTAAGTCTTAGTCCCATGACCTTTTCAATATGGCAGCTCACTTCGTTTCTAGACAAGCAACCTTAAAGTTCCCTCTAGGAGTTAATGCTACAGGCTGAGGATGCTGTGCCATTCCAGATACAGTCTACACCTACATGGAGGCATGCAGGAGGGACACCTTACCCAAAATTGGGAGCATCAGAAAAAGCTTCCCAAGACCCAGGGCTCTCACACTGACCTCCACTGACCATAAGCTACAGTAGCTCCACCAGATCTCTCTCCCAGAGCACCACAGCCCAAAGCTGACCTCTTTGCGTCCCCTACATGATCCCATTCCCACTGATTTTAACCCAGGCAACAGGAGTCCCAGTGCTCTGATCCAAGTAAATCAGAAAAGCCAATGACTCTCTCGTTGTTGGGTGTTTGCTTGAGCAGGGATGAGTTGCTGCCTGAATCTCCAAAAGCTGAAATAGAGGGTAGAGTAGAGTGGGGGAGGACAGAATTTGGAAGGGAAGGAATGGATGGGGGTGGAGAAGCCCAGCTATGCCCAACCCTTCCTTCTCCCATTCCCACATTAGACTCTACAGGTGACACAACAAACTGGGGGCCAGCATGTGATCTGGTCTCCAATGGGAGAATAAAATGTTGAAAAACTTTCAAAAGAAAGGCAATTTGTGTTGAAGGCCTTCTTTTTTCCCCTCTCTGAATCCTGTCCTATCAGCCAGCGTCCCACCCCATCCTCCACACACAAGTGGAAATATTTTATGGAAAGATAGAAATAAATTAGGGCCATCATAGAAAATACTGGGGGGGGGGGAGAGGGGAGGGGATAGGGGAAGCTAAAAGAGAAGAGTGAGGGCCCATTCCTTTTCCTACCTCACCTACCAGCTACCCCCCTAGTAAACCCCAGAACGATTCTAGCTTCTGCAAACCTCTAGTTCCTCCCAGACCTTACCTCTGGGAGAACTAGGTAAGTATCTACAAATTCTAATGGTTTACTTTGCAATTTGGAGCTGTAAAATGATATATACTGCGGTTTCATTAAGGTGAAACTTTTGAGTAAATATTGTTAATAAAACCCTTTAAATCTATTTCAGTGTTTGGGTTTAAATCATCTATTAAAACTGAACATACATGATAAATTATAGTCACAAGTCGCTCAATTTTCCATAAGCCTAATATTTCTAGTTATAAGGTCTTAAGTTACGGGACGTTTTCAGCACTGCTTGGAGTTAGAATGTGATTTCATTTTACAGCTTGAGAAACGTTTCATATAGTAAATACACTTCAAATAAATCTGTGGAATGAATGAACATTAGAAAATCAAGGGAAGTTTTAAAAGGCAGGTGTGGTGGGGTAGGAGAAGAAGGAGGGAGGTACAGTCTAAATGGGATGCAGACATTTCTGGGGATACCTGAAAATAAAACAAAACCTGGTCTTAGTCCATTCGGGCTACTATAACAGAATATCACAGACAGTGTGGCTTAAACAGAAACTTATTTCTTATGGTTTTAGAAGCTGGGAAGTCCAAGAGCAAGGTGCTGGCAGATCCAGTGTCTGGTGAGAGTCCTGTTCCAAATTTGCAGGTGGCCATCTCTCCATTGCATCATCCCATGGCAAAGAGTAGAGATAGCAATCTTCTTATAAAGGCACTAGTTCCATTCATGGGGGCTCCAACCTCATGAACTGATCACCTCCAAAAGTCTGACACTACCATGGGCGTTAGGATTTTGACACATGAATTGGGGGCAGGTAGAAGCGGTGGGGGGTGTGGTGTGTGGATGGGTACAAACATTCAGTCTACAGCACAGACCATAGGAGGCTAAAATTCCTGAGAGAGAAACCTTGAGGAAAGAAGCCAGGTATAGCCAGTATGACCTAAAGGAAATGAGCTATAGGAGGGAAGGGTAATTCTGTGCACAGTGAGACAATCACCTACTTTTGATCCCGGAGCAGCACTAGTGGCCTCAATGGAGAGCAGCATGGATAGAAAATAAGAGTGAAATCTTCTCTAAATCTCTGGAAAATATAGATAGGGCCTTGGGCAGTTCTGCTGTGAGAATGTTCCAACTGAGGGTGATACAGAAAGAAAGGTAAAAGAAAACAAGGTATGCCACTGGGCTGGGCATGTGGTGCCCAGGGTGGGGCCTGGCACAGGAAGAAGGTAGTACCCAGTGGAAGATGGCAAGGAAGCAGAAACACCCACTGACACAGATCAAAATATTGGAGGGGCATTCAGTAGGAACTGGGGCCCTCATGGACAAGTGAGACCAAGGGGTGTTGAGGTTGGGGTAATTTTGTTAATGTGCCCTTAGTCTTGAGAGACCTAAGCTATGCAGGTAACTGCTAATTTGAACCCCAAGCTCCTGTGTCTCATGCTTAGTCCCATTCTCCTCTATCCCACGTCTAAGAGCTATCACTCAAGCTGATTTTATTTATCAGAATCACGCACACGCACGCACAAAGCTTATGGCTGTGCCGATCATAAACGTATTCAAACCAAGAGCTCTTTGAAGTGAAACACGGTGTATGAACCATGCCCTGAAGAATAGGGGCAGATCACAACCGCATAGAATTTCGCAGTGGTTTTAAACCCACGGTTACACACATTTCATTTGGTCCGCCTGATGAGCCAGGGAGGGAAGCACTGGGTGAGAGAACTGGATGTAAAACCAAACAAGTACACAACACACACACACACACAACAGGTAGTTGGACATCTCTCTGTATAGGGATCTCAGGCTCCCACTAAGTACTAGCTTCTTCACCAAGCAGGGTCTCCCTACTCCTCTGAGCCAGGCTGATGTGGTGTTGAGATCTTCCCCTTCCAGCTCAGCTCTGGAAGGGGAAGAAGTAAAATTCACAAGGCCTTCTGGAAAGGATCAGGTATTTGGTCTTCTACTTGGGGATTTGATTTTTTTTTTGACAAGGGGATAGACTTGATGAGCTAATGTAAGGAACCAGTTCTTATAGACTCGGTTTGTTTTGAATTGTATTTGTGAGGTTTGTTTTAAGATGTGTCTACCTGTCACAGTGACATATGCCAGGGTGTATGTGCTGAAGCAGCCCTTTTGAGAACACTCCACCACAAAAAGGGGCCTGAAAACTTTGTAGTTAACCTCTGCCCTTACGGATGAAGAAACTCTTCTCCGTGTGCCTCTAGCTCCACCACCAATGGAGTAGCCTTGACTTTTTAGCCTTGATTTTTTAATAGGATGGCAAAAGCTCCAAGGATATTATCCTTTAACCCTCAGAAGACTCTTGAACCCTCTCTGGGCCTCAATCTTCCGCTTCTGAAGCAAAAGGGAGTGGATTCCATGATGTCTAATGTCCCTTCTCATACCTTAATTCTGTCATGCAATGGGGCTGGGCCTTTACAGATTTTTTTTCAAGTTTATTTATTTACTTTGAGAGAAAGAAAGCATGCACACAAGGGGTGGGGGAGTAGAGAGAGACAGAGAGAGAGAGAGAGAGAGAGAGAGAGAGAGAGAATCCCAAGCAGGCTCTGCGCTCTCTGTGCAGAGCCCGACGCAGGCCTCAATCTCACGAACCAGGAGATGATGACATGAGCCAACATCAAGTCAGACACTTAAGTGGCTGAGCCTCCCAGGCGCCCCTGGTCTTTATCAGATTTCTAAGGAAAGGTCCCTTTGGACAAAGAAGGAGATGCTGAAAATCTCAAGCAATCCAGAGATTCGTTCATCCACCTGTGATAATCACCAGAATCCTTCCTTCTATTACAGCCACATTTGGTCAATGTCTTTGTGTGTCAATTATCGTGGACCCATTTTGTGATTTTGGAGCTCTATTTGTGACTTAATTTCATGGGGTTTGGCTGCAGCTCCTATTCATTCATTCAAGTATTCGTTTATTCACTCAGCACATATTTTTGTGTGTAACTATGTTCCACGTAACAACTATTACTAACTAGATGCCAATATTTAATATGTGTAGCTAAACGGCAGCCACAAAGTTAGGCAAAATCCATACTTCGCCTCATACTTTTCCCAACAACATGAGGCAATTACTATTAATAACCCCTTTTTATAGGAGGCTGAAGTTAGAAGAAACACGAGAGCAGCTATCCCACATCAGACAGCCTGACTCCAGAGACCAAGATCTTGACCATGGCACTGTATTGCCTCCAGGAAATTCAAAGGTGAGTCAAGCATGGCCCATACCCTCATGAGCTCATAGCTTAGAAGAGGACGCAGACTTGTAACATTAGCACAATGAAAACTAAATGCTATCCTAAAGGAATGTGCTCTTAAAATAGCATGGTAAGAAGGAGCATCTCAGCCTGCGTGGTGGAAAGGATGGGAATCAGGGAGATCAGCATCGTGTCATGAGGAAATGAACACTCAAACTGAGATACAAACTTCAATGACTTGGGTATTCTCTAACACAAAGACAAAATACAGTCAAAATCACCATCAGTCAGCTTCTATCTGCTGTGGAACACGTAGTCCCTCATTAGGAATGAAGACATGGGATGCTTCCCAAGAGCTGTGTAAATGAGCGAAACCTTGCCCTGGGAGAGTCGAAGGGTCAGCTATATGAATTTGAATAGTGTCTCAGTCCAGTCGTACTGTTATGACAAAATGCTGTGGATGGAGTGGCTTATAAACAACAGAAATCTAGCTCTAACAGTTCTGGAGTCTGTGAAGTTGAGATCTAGGCACCGACAGATCGGGTATCTGGTGAAGGCCCACTTCCTTGTTCATAGATGGTTGTCATTTTGCTATAACCTGACAGGTCAGAAGGAGTGAGGGAGCTCTCCGGGGTCTCTTATGAGAGTATGAATCCCATTCATGGGGGCTGTGCCCTCACGACCTAATCGCTTGCCAAAGGCCCCACCTCCTAGTACTATCACTTTGGGGGTTAGGAAGTCAATATGAATTTGGGGGGAAACAAAGATTCAGTCTATGCTAAATAAAAAATATACAATGCCCATGTGGCTCTAGCTCCCTTGCAGGGCAAACCTAGCTGAAAGTGTTAACATAGGTAAATATGCTTCTATCAGGAAGATAGATCATCCATGTTTGATGATCTTAAACCAGGAGAGATTCAGAACTACAGATTGGTGCTGGCTCTCTTGGCATTGTTTAGGAAAGGGTACGCCCTTTTAGGCCAAAGCTAGCATCCCAATGCGTCCACCCACATCCGGATGTCAATTCCTGAGGACTACAATAAGCATTCCCACGGTAGAACAAACTCCCCTATTTCTGATCTCGTAACTTTGCTTCCCCAGGATCTTGTCTGTAAGGAGAAAGTGCTTCGGCCAGCGAATTTGCACATCTGCTTGGACTTGACAATAATAAATAAGCCTCCTAGCTTCTGTATAAAATAATAAATTAGCCCTCTAATCAGCTAGGTGAGAAAACGGAGGCGCAGAGAGGTACCACAAATTCTCAAGAATTCTCTTTGTAACCCTTCTTGAATCACCATCATGAAGGTAAGACATCACCACAGTCAGGGCACGCCCCATATTGCACGGGGCCCTTACCTATGTCAACAATTTGATTAAAAAACATACTACAAAATTCATGGGCTCTTGAGACACACAATGATTCATCAGTGGAGATTTGAAAGAATAGGGAGAAAAGAGGTCTTTATGCATTTGCTTATTGTTTAACAAGTACACATGAAGATTCTTCAAAGTGCCTAAGCACCAGGAAGAGCTAATATCTAAACTTGCTCTTTGTGTTCTTTATTGTCAAATGCACTGTTTCTGGCATATTTCATGTCTGTCACCACAAGAAAAGGGTAGTAATTTGAGGCACCTGGGTGGCTCAGTCGGTGGCGTGCCCGATTTTGGCTCATGTCATGATCTCACAGTTCGTGCGTTCGGGCCCCATGTGGGGCTCTGTGTTGACAGCTCAGAGCCTGGAGCCTGCTTCCGATTCTGTGTTTCCTCTCTTTCTGCCCCTCCCCTGCTCATGCTCTGCCCCTCTCTCAACAATAAATAAACATTAAAAAAATTTTTTAAGGTAGTAATGCTGTTAGTACTGATGATGCCTTGGCTCTTCAGAAGCTGTTTGCGTTGAAAGAATTTAGATCCGTGTGCCTCTGCCATTCCTTGTACTGCAGATTTAATGCCGGTGAACTCCCCATTCATCCCGCTCCATCATTTATCTGGCCATTTGTGAATATTGGCTTCCGGTGACACTCTCAAGACTGTTACTGGGTTGCACTGATGATGACCACAAATGCAAGTCTTGCTCAGAGTATGTTGGAATATACGAACAAGAATTAATTTTCTGGTCACGGTTCATGTACCATTTGGAATCTTATAGCATCAACATAGAATAGCACATCTTCCCAGTGCATCTTCTCTTGAACCCTTTAGGCCATCAACAGTGCCTTTATAGATTGTGATCTCTTTCAAGGTTGACTGCCGTCCTGCCTTCCACACACCTCCATTGGCAGGCAGCTGTGGGTGAGGGGCCTGGGCAGCTAGAATACTGGTCCCATTCACACAGAGAATGTTCACTATTTATCTGGCAGGGATTCAGACCCACCCGGCAGAGCATGAGGTCATTAATTGAAAAGCTCTGTTGGCATCGTGGAACAAAGGCTTTCAAAGCCCTATGGACACAGGTGTGGCCACCTTGGAGAACTACCTGACGTGTGGCATGGAGCCTCTGTGGGGGTGGGTGACTGCCCCGTGTACCAGCAGGAGGCCCGATGCCACTCCTGCCACCTTTGTGGCACCACAGTCAGCATGCGGATGGATTCACAGCAGCAGCATGAGCCTACCGTGCTGCTACAGGCCAAGAGTTGATGGTGGACCTCTGTTGGCCAAAGCATCGAATTCAATCTATGTCAAGTGTGAATAGGAACCACTCAAATTCAGTATGTCAGCACCATCCCGGAGGCCCAGTTCCAAGAAAGAAATCACACGCTGACCAAAGAGAGGAATCTGCACACAGGGTCACCCCGGTAAGCGTTAGTGTCGTGGACAAACTACGAATTTGGGTCCCCCAAAGTTGTAAGTTGAAATCCTAACTCCCAACGTGATTGTATCAGGAAGTGGGACTTGGAGAGGTGATTAGGTCATGAGGGCAGAGCTCTCACAACTGGGATTAGCACCCTTATAAAAAGAGACACAAGAAGGACAGCTGGGTGGCTCAGTCGGTTTAGCGTCCGACTTCGGCTCAGGTCATGACCTCACGGTTCGTGGGTTTGAGCCCTGCATCCGGCTCTGTGCTGACAGCTCAGAACCTGGAGCCTGCTGAGGATTCTGTGTCTCCCTCTTGCACTTTGTCTCTCTCTCTCAAAAACAAACGTTAAAAAAACAATTTTTTTCTAGAAGAGACACCAGAGCTTACTCCTGCTCTCTCCTCTCCACCAGGCCAGGATACAAGAAGACAATCATCTATGAACCAGGAAGTATGGTCAAAGTGGACACTGGATTTGCTGATGTCTTACCCTTGGGACTTCCAACTTCCAGAACTCTGAGAAGTCAGTTTCTATCATTTAAACCACCCTGCCCGTGGTAATTTGTTAGAGCAGCCTGACTAAGCCAGTTATATCAATACAAAACTTGATCTTAAATTTTGGTTCTTAACTCTATTGAAGTAGACTCTAGCCTAGGAGTCAGGAGGCCTGATTTTTTCTTATGTTACTCTTTATTTTGAGATCATTTTAAACTTATAGAAAAGTTACAGGGGTGCCTGGGTGGCTCAGTCGGTTGAGTGTCCGACTTCAGCTCAGGTCACGATCTCACAGTTTGTCAGTTCGAGCCACGCGTCAGGCTCTTGGCTGACGGCTCAGAGCCTGGAGCCTGCTTCCGATTCTGTGTCTCCCTCTCTCTCTGCTCCTCCCCCATTCATGCTCTGTCTCTCTCTGTCTCAAAAATAAATAAACATTAAAAAAAAAATTAAAAAAAAAAGTTACAAAAATAGTACATAGGACTTTAATACCCTTTATACAGATTCATGAAGTTTGCATTTTTGCCTCATTAGCCTTTTCATTCTATCATATGTAACATATACATGTATGTATAATATATACATGTATGTATGTGTACATATTTATAAATACATTAATTTTTACATATACATTTTAGACATATATAGAGTTACATGTATATACATTATAAATACAGTTTATATATAATGTATATATAAGTATATATACTTACATATACATGCATTTTTCCCCTAAATCATTTGAGAGTGATGGAGACTCTAAATATTTGCCTAAATATATTACGGTATATTACTTCCTAAGAATAAAGCTCCTCTCTGACACACAGGACAATTAATTATCAAAGTTTTTTTTAAATTAATATTGATAGAATACAGTTATCTGAAGCACAGTCTATTTAAAGTTTTGTCAATTGTCTCAATGTTGTCGTTCTTATATCCTTGACATTTTTTTTTACAAGTACAGGCTGGCTACTTTCTAGAGTGTCTTTCAATTTGGGTTTTCCTGATGTTTTCTTATGGTTGGATTCTGGTTATGCATTTTTGGCAAGAAAACAACAGAAGTAATATATTCTTCGCAGTGTATATCAGGAGAGGCAGGACAACGTCACTTTATACCAACATCGGTGATGATAACTTTGGTCACTTGTTATTGGTGCTTAGTAGTTTTCTCCATTATCAAATTACCTTTGGGGCGCCTGGGTGGCTCAGTTGGTTAAGCATCCGACTTCAGCTCAGGTCACGATCTTGTGCTTTGTGAGTTCAAGCCCCGCGTTGGGCTCTGTGCTGACAGCTCAGGGCCTGGAACCTGCTTTGGATTCTGTGTCTCCCTCTCTCTCTGCCCCTCCCCCACTCATGCTTTGTCTCTCTCAAAAAATAAACATTAAAAAAAAGGGGTTTTTTTTAATAAAAAAAATTACCTTTTCCCCCTTTGTAATCAGTAAGTAACTTGTGATGAAATCCTCTTAGACTGTGTAGGTAACTTGTTTCTCATCCAGACTATTTTTTCTCTAATTGTAACATCCACTGATAATTTTATACATCAGTCATTTCTCCTGTATTTATCATTCTAGCTAAAGAATTTTCCCTTCTTCCCCATTTGTTTATTTAGATCAGTGTAGAATCAGAATTTGTATTCTATTCAATGGGTTCTAATGTACTACAATCACTTATTTTGATGTTCAAGTTGTCCCAGATTTAAGTAACATGGATTTGAATACCCCTCTAACTCTAAGAAGCTATGGGAACTGGGGCAAGTCACTTTTGCTTTTTGAGGTCTCGGTTCCATTTTGCATGACAAGGAAGCTACGCCAGAAAGTCTTTAATTTCTTTTTCTCTATGTAGGCCTCAAAAACCAAGGCACTTATTTTCCTTCTCTTGCTTGCTAGAGGTTTTTTTTTGTTTTTTTTTTCCATTGTTGTTTTCACTTTAAGAGTTTTTTTGTTTTTTTGTTTTTACCTAACTTGCATTTTAAAAAACCACCTAAATAGCCATCACAGTGGATAATCGGCTGAAAGCAACACATAATTAGCTAGGTCATTTATTTCTTAACAGGAGGAGAAGGAGGAGTAGAGTATGGCCTTTTGTATCAAAAGGATGGAGTAAATTGAAGACCTCTGACCCCCAGCAGGAAATAGTTGCCGCTTCCTCTGACAGTGCAGCTCTTCTCAGATGGGGCATTGTTCTTGGAACTAATGGCCAGAGAAGCAATTCTCACCCCCCTCTTCGTCTTCCCTCACTTCCCCACCATTTCCCCACCCACTGAGATGCCTAACACCTAAAGCTCTACGTTCTGTCTTTCCCTCCCATGCTTTATGACCAGGGTGGATTTGGTTTCATTAATGAGAACTGGCAGGGTGATGCGGACAGGAAGTGACATGTGAGTTCCTTTTGTGGTCACCAATGACTCTATTACAGGCAAACAGAAGTAAGGCTTCTGCTCATGACTGCATGGTTAGGGGGTCATATATGGGGTGTGTGTGTGTGTGTGTGTGTGTGCACACGCGCCGTAGAAACATGCCCATACACATACTCTGTAAGAAACACCAGTTAGTGGGGCGCCTGGGTGGCTCAGTCGGTTGGGCGGCCGACTTTGGCTCAGGTCATGATCTTGCGGTCCATGAGTTCTAGTCCCGTGTTGGGCTCTGTGCTGACAGCTCAGAGCCTGGAGCCTGCTTCATATTCTGTGTCTCCCTCTCTCTGACCCTCCCCTGTTCATGCTGTCTCTCCCTGTCTCAAAAATAAATAAACGTTAAAAAAAAAATTTTTTTTTAATTAAAAAAAGAAAAAGAAACACCAATTAGTGACTAATTTTTCATTTCTGCTTTTTAAAAATTTATTTTTAATTTTTTTTAATGTTTATTCATTTTTGAGAGAGAGATAGAGTGCAAGCGGAGGAGGGGCAGAGACAAAGGGAGACACAGAATCCGCAGCCAGCTCCAGCCTCCAAGCTGTCAGCACAGAGCCTGATGTGGGGCTTGAACCCATGAACCGTAAGATCATGACCAGAGCCGAAGTCAGACTGTTAACTGAGCCACTCAGACGCCCCTCTGCTTTTTTTTTTTTTTAAATTAGATGTTGTGAAATGTACATTGCTCTGTAACAGAGTTACAATTTTATTCTTTGCAATGCTGATGAAACTAATTAGGGCCATTATTAAATTAGAATTAAGGCCAAAGGAACAAAGGTAGAAAAAAATAATGAGGAGCATGTATATGATCCTTTTGAATGTTTCCCTTGGTCATTTACTATCAAGGATTTCTGGCAGTTTTGCTTTCTCATTCTTCCAGCTCACACTCAGGTCAAGGAGCAGAGCAAACAAAGGACTTGTTCTTTGTTTCTTGGCTTTAAATATTCCTATCGGCTTCCTAGTATACTATCAATCTCACCATCAAAACAGTTCTTACCTCATCTTTCTCAAGACTATGATTCAGGGAGGAAGAGAGGGAGAAATTATTTACAGACATTTAATTTTTTGTCAGGCAAAAAATAAGCCCTAGGAAATAAGTTTCCTATGACCACATTCCCCGTCATTTTCTGATTAATTCTGTGGAGAAACCTACATCAACCTAAATCAGTTGTACAAAAAAGTTGAGGTGAGCTCCACTACAAATCAGCAACCAAACAATATTTTAAAACGTTAAGCATATGGCAAACACGTAGCTTTGATTCCATCCACTCAGCAGGTTAGTGTTGCAGATTTTTTGACGAAGCCAGCAATCTACAGAAGCGTTTCTGAATGGAGGAGCTCCTAGAGTCTCATCACTCCGGGAAAAGGAGTTATTCTTGTTATCAATTGGGGACAGTTGCCATTCATACTACAGAAGAAAGCAGGATCTATTGCAGAGCATGAAATTAAATTTTCCAGGTAGCAGCGAGTAATTGATACAGTGGGGTGACCTTTGCCCACGGCAGCCAATTTCAATCTGTAGAGAACAGTAATAGGGCCAGCTACCCTGCGTGACCCCCACAAGCTGAGCTTGAAAAGCAAGACATTCGAGTAACTTCAATTTCTCTCCTAAATTGCTCCCCATTTTTGTTACCTTTGTTCTCTCAGCCTTTGTTCTAATGCGTATTTCCCTGATGGCCTCATACATTTTTTATGAAATTATTAACTGGTCCACCTGAGACAACTAAGTGAGAATCAGATTTATCAGCTTACTCTATGCTTCAGAGTTGTGGGGGGTTTTTGTTTGTTTCTTGTCTTGCTTTTTGGGTTTTGTGGGTTTTTTTTTTTTTTTTTTTACAATAAGACATTAATTTTTCTGGGTTTTCAGTTCCTAATTTATCATCAGAAAGGTTTTTGGAAAATAGAGAAAGGTAAGCCTAGAGAAGCCACATCACCTTTTTTCTTATGGAATCCTCACTTACATATTTGAAATTAATTGTTTTTTCTCTGCATCATGGCAGAGCATCTATCACCAAGAATGAGTTTTAAGAGGACTATTAAATTTACTTCAACATGAAATTAGGATAGGAAAGTCTACCAACAGAGAAGAAATTATGTGCCTGTCGTTTGGAATTGTTCAAAAACTAAGTTGGGAGCTTAGTTTTCCATAGTTTCCCTAACCTATTGCTAGTCCTGAAAATTTTAACATTGAGTATGCAATAGCTCCCAAATTAGGCTTATTTGGTTCAAAGCTCCAGACCATTTTAAACCCCTCAGGTAAGGAAAATGGACTGAAAGCCCTAATGTAGCAATTTGGGGCATAAGTTATCTAAGTGCAAAACGCAGACCAGATCACAGCTCCTTGGCCAATTTAGATTTTAATCAGATTTTTCATTCCAACTTTAATTCAAGTGTTTGACTTGGAAGAATGGCTATTAGAAAAACTGACTGCCAGTGAAGCAAAAGAGAAAAAGTAATTGGGAAAAAATGTGCCCTGAATGCTCTGAAGAGTCATAGCATATGTTAGAAAGGGAAAAGAAGAATGCTGTAATGAACTGTTCTAACCTAAAGCAGGATTTCTCTCTCTGGACGTACAGAAAAATGTGTGTTGTTTTTCTCCTTCTATGCTGACATAAGTGAAAATTAAAAAAAAAAAAATTCCTTGTTTTAAAATTTAAACTCTAGGGGCGCCTGGGTGGCTCAGTCGGTTAAGCATCCGACTTCGGCTCAGGTCATGATTTCACGGTCCGTGAGTTCGAGCCCCACATCGGGCTCTGTGCTGACAGCTCAGAGCCTGGAGCCTGTTTCAGATTCTGTGTCTCCCTCTCTCTCTGGTCCTCCCCCGTTCATGCTCTGTCTCTGTCTCAAAAATAAATAAACGTTTTAAAAAAAACAAAATTTAAACTCTAATGATACCTCCCATCTTATCATTAACTTCCCCTGCCTGGTTTGGTCAGGCTAATTTCTGTGGCAATGAACCAATCAGCTAATATGTGTTGAGTCTTTACTGGCTCAGGAACTAGGAAGATTCTTCAACAAGTACTGAACACGCTTCCTGCTCTTGGAAAGTTTGTCATCTTGCTAAAGAGATGACAAAAGCCTAAGACAATCAGATCTCCAGCCTAAGAACCTGGATGGCACATTTCTGACTTTTATAACAGTTGAGATAAGGGGGAATCTGTCTTGTTACAGCAACTCCACTCGTGTCTACAAAGGTGGGAGGTTGGAAGATGGACAGAATTTGGGTAGGTACAGAGGTGTCCCAAGTTACTGTGATGCAGGCGACAGCTAAGTAGGCTGAAGCAGGGGAGGGAAGCCGAGGCTGATCAGAATGGAGAGTTTGTATAGGGGAGTGGAGGTAAAGGAGTGAAACTAACCTGGACACCCGACAAAGGCATTTATATCAACTATGATGTATCTCACTTTCATTAGGTGCTATTACCGTCTGTCTGGGCTTTGACCATTTTATATCATTTCCGTGCCAGAATATCTCTTTCCTACAGGTGCTGGCAATCTAGGGGTGAGAGGATGCAATTTTTGGGAAGAGCAGTCTGGTGGTTTATGAAAGCTGCATTGTCAGAAGGAGAGGGACAGTGTGGAAGCTAAGAGACTACCGTCCTGACCAGGGAAGAGCCCTGACCTGTCAGGGCTGAGATGGACACAACCATGATGAATGCAAAAAAGGAGAATCTGAACTACCATGATCCAGCAAAGAATGTTTAGCACTTTCTATGGGCCATCCTGGAGGTAAAAAATTGGTACGACTTGGGGCGCCTCAGTCGGTTGAGCCTCCGACTTCAGCTCAGGTCATGAACTCGTGGTTTGTGAGTTCAAACCCCACATCAGGCTCTGTGCTGACAGCTCAGAGCCTGGAGCCTGCTTCGGATTCTCTCTCCCTCTCTTTCTGCCCTTCCCCTGCTCATGCTCTGTCTCGGTCTCTCAATAATAAATAAAATATTTAAAAAATTTAAACAAAAATTTTTTTTTAAATCAGTACGACTTGGAAGGGGCAGTGGGGACAGACTCACGGTCACATCGAATCCAAGAAACAAGAACACACTGCCAGTCCCCTAGGAAGAGCAGAGATGTGAGCCCTATTACACCTGGCTTGAGACAGCATAGACTGGCGTGGCAGGTGTGGGCAGAAATGACAAGAAAGCCTCACCTAGAAGATGCCATTTAGCTTGGGTTGCAAGGGCAAATCAGATTTTGCCAGGCAGAGAAGCAAGACAACACAAAAACAGAGGATCAGAATTAATTGGGAAGACAGGCCAACATTAAAGACGGAAATTTTAAAATTGAATTAAAGAGCTGCCACCATCTTCTTTCGTCTTATACAGCCTGTCTCTGGGACTTTCTGAACTAAGGGGAAAAAAAAAGTGGAAAAAAAAGGAAGAAAGGATCACAGCCTTTGGCAAACACCGAAATACTTAGAGATAAAGAGGCAGAATACTTCGATCTGTGGGGCAAGGTTTTAATGCTCATGCTTCATTAGAAAGAACCATCACAGGAAGCGAGAGGAGAAAAAGAAGGGAGGCAAGAATGGGAGGAAATGAGAAGGCACGCATCTCTGCAATGACGGCTGTACCAAAGTAAGCCAAGAAGGGACACAGCCAGTGGCTTGACAGGGGCAGGTTGTACCCTGACAAGCTGTATGAAAAACCCTACTTCCAAACACTACATCAGAGGGAGGACTCCCTCCTGCCTCTTTTTTCCCCTTTATCAAATGAACCCCATGGGAGTTTGCTTCCTATAGTTTTCTGTCGGGTCATCTGGACTCTTTTGGCAACAGACCCGTTTTGAGGAAGATCTGGTAACCTATGATGTGGCATTTTATGAGATCAGAAGTGGAGGAAGAGGTGAAGACAACACAGGGGCAACCGTGAGATCCATCATGAAGTCTTTCCCCTCAGCTAACAGTCTAGGGGCCAAGGGTCTAGGGGCCGAGGGTCCAGGGGACAGGTGAGGCCAGGAGAATCTGATGAGGCCAGTAGGATGTGTCCTATGCTAGACATATCACTACCACACACATCTCATTATTATGATTAGCCCTTCTCTATGCCAAGAAATTTCCAGAACCATTGCTTCTTTGATTTTTCCTTTCTGCATCCCTAGTATGCCCAACTACCCAGATATTCTACAGGGGTAACTTGAAACAAGAAAAAGTTAAACCCACGTCAGTTAATGCTGTCACACACAAGCTCACTGACAAAACTAGTTAAACAAGATAGAGGTGAACCTGGGCAGATGGCATTAAGTGAGGGATGGGGAGAGAAGTAGGTTCCAGATCCTATTTCTTAAGCTTGGTTTTCGGCAAAGTTTTTTTCTTATTTTTAAATGGGGGAAGATGGAGGACTGTGTTCATTTCCTTGAAATGTGGTCCTCTTCTCAGGAGAGGAACAAGGAGAAGGGGTGAGCTTGACCAGGACAAAGAGGCACACAGGCACTACAAAACACAAACATTTATAGTCAACATCGTTGGGAAACCACTCAGGAGGCTGCCAGGAGACGTGCAGAGCCAGAATATTAACAATGCTTTCCCTCGCAGCCTGATCAGACATATTCATAAACTTGTCACCTAGTTTAGCACAAACCCTTTAGAACAAAAAAATAGGACAACAAAAAACGGGGCTTTGAGTTCAGACGCATAAATGGTCGATGTGGCAACTAGCCCATGAAAATGATCACAAGCCTTCTTTCAAAGGTTGCTCTTAAACTTGAAAATGAGGATATTAGCAGCAATTGAATGGAAGCCTCGTGTCCATCTGAACCGTGGCTCTGCTGGGTCCCTCCTAATTAACCTCTGTCCTGCTGACTGTATAATTCAATAGGGGCTTCTCTTTTAAGTTAACTCGGACTGTCTGCTCATTCAAGCTAATCCTTCTAGTGCTTCGCAAAGAATGAAATGGGAAAGATTAGCCTTCCCGTTTGTAGCTTCAGGTACCGCTACGTGGGTAGAAGTGGAACCACCATTTTTCCCTTTTGTCTGTTTGAACCCTCTGTTTTCCAAGCTGTCCAATATAAGCAATTAGAAGACAGAATTCTGAAGACACCATCTTGCCATGCTTGGAGTCAAACAACCCATGTAATTACTTTTTTTTGTCTAAACAGATTTGGTATCACGTGACATTTTACCCGATGTTTACATCTTTTCTCAAATTTCATTTTCATGCCACCTTTACAATTTTTGCTGTATTTCTGCATCACTTTGAAGTTGACTTACTTTGAAGTAAATAGCTTTTTAGCCTTATCTAAGCAACAGTATTGTGAAATTTCAATTTTAATGTGCTCTGTATATATGTGTGTACATTTGTGCATGTGTCATTTTAAAAACGTGTACAGTAGAGCCTTGGATTGCAAGTAACTTGTTCTCTGAGTGTTCTGCAAGACAAGCAAACATTTCTAATAAATTTTAACTTGGTAAACGAGCGATGTCTTGCAATACGAGTAGTATGTGATGCTCAATGTCGCACGATCACAATGAAGCCACTGGTTCTTTTCTCTCTCTCTCTCTCTCTCTCTCTCGCTCTCTACGGGATTGTGGGTAATGATTTCCCAAGCTAGATACTCGGTCTCAGGCCACAGAGTTTGGCAGAAATCATTGTTTCCCCCCCCCCCCCCCCCAGAAAGCTAGAAGTTGCACCTATGGACAGTCCTTTGCTTTTCCATACAAGAGAAAGCTTAGGAATGCTTTGCTTCATCCCAGGTCACTGGACAGGTTCCCTGTTAAAGTTGCATTAAAAAGAAAAAGATTCCATTGAGCCAATAGATACCAGTGATTCCATTAGTGATGATGAAAATCGTCCTACATAACCCTCCTCTCTGTCTCCCTCAAACCAGTCATGGAGGTTTTCAAAGGTAAGTGCAGGTTTAGTATTTTATATTTTAGTATTTTATATTTTACAGTATCGTAATCATTTTTATAGGAATATTTTTGGGCTGTGGAATGAAACTTATCATCTGAATTTCCATTATTTCTTATGAGCAAATTCATTTGGATATACAAGAGCTTGGGATTACAAGCATGTTTTTGGAATGAATTATGCTTGGAAACCAAGGTTTTACTGTAATCTCATTTCATCCAAATTTTCTAGGGTCTTGGAGAATAACAAAGTATGGATGGGACACTCTTTAATTAGAGCACTCAAACAATAAAATGGAAAGAAAAACAGAATCAAAGAACTACATCCCTAGAAATGCATGGGAGTCTAAACTGATGTGTTTATTTCTTTTTGAAAGGCAAACATTGCAATATTTGCCACTTGACCTGAACCTTTAATCTATCTGTGTACTAAGAAATAGTCTCTATAAATTTGTATCTATATTCACACTTATTCATCTTTTAATGTTTTTTCTAGTAAATCTATACATAACCAACAAAAAGATGTTAGTCATACTATATAAAATCATCCCATGTTCTATATTTGTAAAAAATGGTTCATGAATTTAGTTGGGTAATTTGGAGAGAGTAGGGGAGAGTTCTTTGACATGTGACCTCAGTCAACAGGGTTGCTACCACGGAATCTCCAATCTTATTATTCCTCATTTCCTGGAGATCCAATCACTCAACACGGCACACTGATTGTGTCAATAAATCAGAGCCATCTGATCGATTCATTGCAGAACCTGCGGGTTCTCAGTCCTCCTGCCACGTTTTTCCATAGGGAATCTAGCCCCAGGTCCCTCTCCTTAGAGAGAGTCATACAGAAAATCAGATGGGTAGGCAGAACCTTAAACGCCACAGCCTTCATGAAAATAATGTATGGTTTGGATTCAGAGCAGGAAAACAGAAAAGTTCCACTCTCAGAATAGTGGCATAGGGAGATCCACGAGATCATTCGCCAGCAACCATAACTCGTGAAAACTATTTTTAAAAGCAATCATATAAAGTCTCTGGAAATCATCCAAAGGACAAACATCAATTAAAAAACATTAATTCAAGAGGTGCCTAGGTGGCTCAATCGGTTAAGCATCCGACTTCAGCTCAGGTCATCATCTCATGACTCGTGAGTTCAAGCTCCACATCAGGCTCTGTGCTGACAGCCCGGAGCTTGGAGCCTGCTTGGGATTCTGTGTCTCCCTCTCTATCTGCCCCTCCCCCACTCATTCTCTCTCCCTCTCTCTCTCTAAAATAAATAAGTATTAATTTTTTAAAAAGTTAATTCAAGAAACTCTACTAAATCTTGGGACAGTAATGGTCTGTGGCCCTTAAGACACAAGCCATACTCTCCCTCCGCTCTGCACAGGTATGGTCAAGAAAAAAGGGATTCCTCTCCCCTTATCTCCCAGTGAAGGGATACAGTAGCTCATTGAAAGGGAATGGCCACCAGCATTTGTCATTCCCTTCAGCAATGACTTGCAGAGATTAAGTTCCTGGCAAGTGTGGACAAGATGTTGCTCCTTTCCTTCCCCTAACCCTCCACTCATAAGGGAGAGGTCTTACCTCAGGCATGGCAGGCCAGAATATTGGAGACCCAGCTGCCCTTGTCACAGCTTGCTCTTAGGGGGGTGATCCCATGCTGGGAGAAACACATTGAGAAGATGAAAGGTCCCTGCCCAGCACCCTGCTCTTAAGGCAGGGGTGTCACACTCTTCCTACCTCTGGAGCAGTGGCTCAGAGATTTTGCCAGGGAGTAAAGCAGTCCCCAAGAACAGAGAGTTCTGAAGGTCTTCCCAAAGGAACTGACTTTATTTGAAACAGAGCATGGGGGAAGTTCAAGCCTAAGGATGCTCTCAAAAATATCGGAGATGTTCGTGGCAGGCAATTTAAGAGGCAGCTGGTAGTCCTCTGAAAACAACAAACTAAACCGAAGGGCAGCTAGTTGAGGAGCGAGAACAAAGGAAAGAGGTAAGAAAAGTCCCTCCTGGGGTCAGAGCACACCTCAAAGACTGCAACTGTAAAAGGTGCTCAATTTAGTAAGATCAGCCCCAGAATCAATTCATGCCCCAGGCATCGTCAAAAACAGTAGTGCAATCAGCCGGTAATTAGGGGACACTATCAGTTTGTCAGGATACCAAGTGAGACAGACACCCTAACAGATAAACCAAGGTGAAAAAAAAAAAAAAATCAAACAAAGAGAACCATTCTTACACCAATGTCATCCCAGGGTAACAGCGTGCGTGACCAAAGGCTCTACCTTCTGAGAAACAGTATCGTAAGGATCCTACTATGGGAGAAATATTGCACTAACATGAGCCAGCCAAATAAACAAGTAAACACCAACAAAAACAATCCACAGAAAGGGGAAGGAAATCAGCATCTTGAGTTGGTACAATACATTCTCTAAAAATGCCCAGTTTTCAACAACAAAAGACTATGGGGTATGAAGGAAACAAGGGAGTATGACCAACACAGGGAACAAAGTAAGAAACAGGAGCTGTAAGGAGCACAGATACCGGATTTAACAAAGACTGCAAAACAAAAAAGGAAACTAAGCTTTAAAAAGCAAAAGAAGGTCGAATGACACGGTCTCATCAACAGACGAGGGTAATAAATATTTTTCAATTATTTTGCAACAGAGCTTTGTCTTTTCTCCCCATTTACTTAATCATTTATATCAGCAAGAACTCACATATTTATTTTATCTAGTAATTTGGGTTATTATCTAATACTCCTTCACTTTGTTGTTCCAACTATTCCAGCTTTAACCATTGGGAGCTATTTGGGTTGATTCCTTTGATAAGCCCCATGAAGGGAGAGTATGGTGGATTTAGGTGTTTTGTTTTGTTTTGTTTGAGCATTTCTTTACTTTCTGACACTACAGGATGCTCCAGATTCTGCTTATGTATTTCCAGCCCAGTCCTTGAATCAGCCGTTTCCCCCAAGGAATTCTGGTTTCTTTTATTGGAAAATAGTGTTAGGATCCATGCCTGAAGGCTAGGTTTCTTCTCTGAGTAACGAAGATGTTCTAAAATTAATTGTGGTGATGGTTACACAAATTTGTGAATATAGTAAAGAGCAATGAATCATACACTTTAAATGGGTGCATTGTAGGGTATGCAAATCTCAAGGGAGCCCTCATTAGAAAGAAAAAGAAAAAAAAATTGGTCTGGGGGAGTACTCTATTTCAGAAAGCAAAGAACGAGTCAGACAAAAACTGTACATAATAAATCGTTTGCAACTCGAATCAAGCATGTGGCCCCAGGGTGACCATCAGGAAGGAGTGCATTTGGCCTATCAACTACACATCAGGAATTACTGCCTACAAATAGGAAAGCCTCAAAAATTTGTGAGCACTTTTTAAAGCAAATTGGACCGTCCCAAACCATTCAAATTCCCCTTTCTTAGGACCTTGGGGAGTATTACACATGGTATTGTTTAATTAGAGCTCTGAAACAATAGGAAGGAAAGAACACAGCATCACAAAGTCCTATACCCCTGGAAATACTTGGGAGTCTAACTGGCTGGTCTTTAATGGAAAACATTGCAGTAGTTTCTAGGCAGCCGCCATGAACTTTGAATGCATGCTGGCTGGTGAGAAGCCCCACACCCCCATACTCCACACAAAGACCTGGGGCCATATTGTGCCTCTAAAACTGTCAGGGAACATAAGCCTAAACAGGTGTGAGTGTTGCTAGTTTCCTGAAAGAACTCAGAAGCCCAAGGCTCCCTTATTCTGTGTGTGGGAGACTATTTATTGGCATGGAAAAGAGTGGGAGAAAGAAAAGGAGAGGAGAATTCCGATCCAAGCAGTTGCACAGCCACCTCTGGTGTTTATTATCACGGCTCCCAGAGAGATGCACTGCTGACCTCCTTGCTTGTCCTCACTTTATAACTTGTTCGAGAGCCAGTGCATACTCTTGACTGTAAGAACACATGTGTGGATATAAGCACAAATATGCATAAGGAGTTAGATCAGGACATATACGTACACACACGAGAGGGGAGACTGTAATGTAATGTAATGTAATGTAATGTAATGTAATGTAATGGAGAGTGCCTCTCTAGAGTGAGTGGTCCCAACTCTGGCTTTGCCATTTACCCGTGTAAGACCATGCATGTGCTCCCTCTGTGCCTCAGTTTCCTCATCTATCAGTGGGGAAGAAAATAATACCTACCTCTGTGATCACTGTAACTGATGAGATGATACATACTGTGTTGGGCATATAGCAGACATACAATATTAGCTATTAATATTTTAAATAGCATTAAGTATCCAAGTATTATACATTGCAGTTTGGACTCTGTCTGTTTTAAATTTTAAACACAAATAAAAACCCCAAGTAGTCACATAGAATGACAGAATTCATATAGCCAAAGTTCTGTTCCTTTGACTTTACAACCACTGCGCTTTTGTTGTTTATTTCAAATCTACTGTTTAAATGCAACCATGTGTGGCGCACAGGGGTGGGTGGGAGATAAAAATTGTGCTCCGAAGGCAGTTGAAAAGATTTTGAACCATAAGGGGCTTGTTCTCGAAACACATGTAGCTGAGTGTGAATGCGTAGGAGAATGATTGTGTAACTGGGAGAATTGGACCTCAGTTGCATGTAACAGGCAGTGGTTATTAAAGGATAGATAATAAAATTGTACATGTGCTAAAGCTTACACATACATTGTTCAAATCAAGAGTAACCTCAATAATTAGCAGTTAGCCCAACGAAAAGATATTTGGGGGGGGGGGCAAGTATTTTATCACTGATGTTGTTTAGAATTGTTAGCATATGTTGATAATGAAAAACAAACTGACTTATAGTGAGGTTTGCTATTGTTTTTAAATTACCTGCAGATGATGTATCCACAGCCCTTACTGCGTGCACTCAGTAGGACCACTCACTAGCCCCCTCGTCAGTTCACTACTGCCACCAGCAAATTAGGGAATTTCTAGTTCCACATCCTTAACATTTGTGATCATCCATCTTTAAAAATTTCAGACATTCTAGTGGGTATGTGATATCTAATTTGCGGTTTTAATTTGAATGTCCCTGTAATTAATGGTATTGGATGCTTTTCATGTACTTTTTTTGGTCATGTGTATACATTCCTTTGAGAAGTGTGTTAAGTTTTTAATCGGAGCTGTTCAGCTTTTCTTCTTGGATTATAAGAATTCTTTATATATTCTGTTCAAGTCCTTTGCCATATATATATTTTACAAATATTTTTTTCTCTCAGATCCTGGCTTTCCTATTCATTTTCTTAATGTTATCTCCTAACAGTGTTATCTTCTATAGTAATTTCACCCTTTTTATTCTATATTTGGGGTATACTTGATATCTTTTTTTTTTTTATCATTCATTCTAGAAGTCTGTCAATATTAGGAATATTTCTAAAGAAACAACTTTGAGCTTGATCAACCTCTATTCCTCACTCGTGAGAGTTAAGAGTATATACACATGTTCTATTTCATTCATTTCTGTTCTTTATTATTTCCTTCCTTGAATGTTGTTACCCTTTTTCTAACTTGGGAGTTAAACCCTGGGCTAATTTTGGCTTTTAACCATTCTTATTTCCTGATAAATATACTTAAAGCTACATATACCTAAGACATGCTTTATGTGCGTCTCCTTAAACCCTTACAAAGAAGCAGCATTATTAGAAGGCAGTTTTTTTAATATGGAAATTCACCAAATTTGGGGACTTGGAAAATGAGAGAGAGAGAAGAAGAAATTAACTGGGAGGGAGAGAATAATAAATTCATTAACTGCTTTCCCCGGCAGCATTTTGCTATCTTGATATTACTGGGATAGTGGTGGCCTGAGTGATAGGGCCTATGTCTATGGCCCTGGGGCAGGTGAAGAATTATCCTGCAACCATCTGCGAAAACAGAACTTTGTTTCACTGACCTATCCTCTCCCAACTGCCTTAGGGGGACCCCACGTCCAGCCTGCAGCCACAACTGCCTCTAGCCCTCCACTCCCAACACACACACACACACACACACACACACACACACACACACACAGGTTTCAGACTCCCAGGGATTTCTCACTTTACTTCCAGAAATCCCTATTTTCTTCTTCAGTAGTTCCTTTATATTTGATGCTAGAGGAAAAAAAAAAAAAACAGCAGGCCATGGTAACCCACCATCTTGACAGGAGCCAGAAATGCTCCTGATCTTTGACATTTTCTTAGCTATTCTTTACTCTTTGTGCCTGCAGGTTACCTTAACAGAGTCTCTTTAGTTTCTTCCCCAAAGCCTCCCTAGGATTTTAATCATAACTGTCATTCAACTAGAAGTTAATTTGTGAAGAACTAAGATGTTTATGTTAGGCAATATTGCCATTCGACCATCTAGTATGGGACTTGGGATATTCAAATATGATTTTCTATCATATTCATATAGGTCTCACACATTTTTTTGTTAAATATTTCTAACCATTTTATGTCTTTTCCTATTATGGGGAGTGGGATTATGTTTCCATTTTACTTTGTAACTAATTATTGCTGATCTACAGAAAAGTATCCTGCCATTTGTAGGCATATTAGCTATTTAATGTCTCTACTGTCCTTTCCCATCAAATCTAATCCTTAGAAAGTGGTTTTAAAATACCCTCTCAAAAACAGATAAAAATTACAACACTTTCTTTTCATAGTCAAGAGAAGGAAAGCCCATATTTGTATGTATTAAGGGCCTTGTAGTCTTCTGAGAGTATACAGGTCATTGTACTTAGTATCTTTTTCCCATCATAAATGTAATAGATGGTGGAAATTACAGATGAAATTTTTAAATGTTAATTAGATCAAGGGACATCACAGGACTCAGTGATATTCAATGTTTATATTGTTGTATACACACACACACGCACACACACCTGCTTATAAGGAGATTGGCTTCTGTCTAGAAAGTGTTCATGACTGAATTTCAGACATGACTAGACATGTCCACTAGCCTTGACATAACAGCCAACCAAAATGAATGTTTTTACAGTCATTTGTAGACACACACGGAGCAGAGAATTTGAATCACCCGATGAATACAATCCCACCCGAGGTCAATTGAGACAACGCTGTGCCTTCTTATTTCAGCTCCTACAGAGACGACCAGAGAATGGAAAAGGAAGGGACAGTGCAGCATACAGCAAATAGCATAGGCTCTGGGATCAGTTGAACAGGTTTAAATCCGAGCTCTGGTTACTTTTTCGTGGGGTGGCTCAGGCAAGTCACTTAACACTCTGAACTTCATTTTCTCTTCTGTATAATAAAGAAAATACAATCTACCAGAGGAGGGAGTGGTTTTTCGAATGTAACATCATAATCTATCTGGGGTGTGTGGGTGGGTATGTGTGTATGTTTATTTTCCCTAGGAGCAATGGTTCAGTATTTGCTAATTAAGTTCACTGCAACTTTATAGAGAACCTAACTGCTGAGAATAAAAAGAATCAACTCTCTTTTTTTTTTTTCCAGTTTTTTAAAGTATTTATTTTTTGAGAGAGAGACAGAGCACGAATGCGGAAGAGGGACAGAGAAAGAAAGACCCAGAATCCGAAACAGCCTCCAGGCTCCAGACTCCAAGCTGTTGGCACAGAGCCTGACGCAGGGCTTGAACTCATGGACGGTGAGATCACGACCTGAGCTGAAGTCGGACGCTTAACTGACTGAGCCACCCAGGCACCCCTCAACTATTTGTCAATAATACATTCTTTCATTTGTTTGATTTAGGCTTTAGAAAAATGGCATCATATTGTATGTGCCTTGTAAAATGCGGGTTTTTTCCTTCTTCACTAAGTATTATTTAGGAGATCCTGCATTATGTATATGCTCCCTCTGATTCATTTATTCTCACTGCTGTATAGTCCTCCACTGTCACTCTCTGTTCTTAAATTTGCCTACTGATGACCTTTCGGACTGTTTGGATAGTTTTTGCTCTCACAAATTGTGTGCTAGGGCTGTTCTCATAGATGCACCGGAAATTACCAAGGAGCTATGTCCCGGAACAGAAAACAAATCATTATCCAGTGTTGTGGTACCAGAGCACAAACATTCCAGAGTGTATAAGCAAACTCTTCACCTACCCTCACCTCAGCACTTGAGATTGTCAGATTTCTCGATAGTTTGATAATCTGGTAAAAATTAGGTTGTCGTTTGGGTTTAATTTCCATTTCCTGCCTCCTCATGAAATTGAGCATTTTGTCCCGTATATATTCATCATTTGTCTTATAAGGTACCTATTTCTGTCATTTACCAAGTTTTTCCTATTGGGTTGTTTTAATTTTGTTGATTTCATACCTTTATCAATTCTTTGTCTCTTCTCGATACTAAACGTTTGTCGGATGCAGGTTTGCATCTGACCTCTTTGCGTTCTTTGTGGTCTCATTTGGTAGTCAGAAGTTTGTAATCTTAGTTTCATTATTATTTCTATGGTCCCAGCAATCTATCTCCATTCTGCCTTTTCCGGACAATCACAACTCAGAAAGGACAACAGAACCAACATTTCCACCTCTATGGTGTTCCCCAGGAACAAACTTGAAGATGGGTCTCTGGTGAGGAGATCACCACAATCTCGCTGCTCCCAGCGAAGAAAAACGTATGTGGCTCCAGCTTCCCAAAACCAGAAAAAAACGTATTTCACTTCAAAAAGAAAAAAAACCTTGGGGCGCCTGGGTGGCTCAGTCAGTTGAGCGTCTGACTTCAGCCCAGGTCATGATCTCGCGGTCCGTGAGTTGGAGCCCCGCGTCCGGCTCTGTGCTGACAGCTCAGAGCCCGGAGCCTGTTTCAGATTCTGTGTCTCCCTCTTTCTCTGACCCTCCCCTATTCATGCTCTGTCTCTCTCTGTCTCAAAAATAAATAAACATTAAAAAAAAAAAAAAAAAAAAAACCTTGAAATCGGACTGGCAACCCCAGCTGTTTGGCTCCCTTTCATGACCCGCAAACCATCCTGCACGAATCCAGCTTCTCCGGCCTGGCTTTCTCATTCAGATTGCCCCCTGCCACTCTGAGCCTGTGTGCCCACTACCATAAATCTTTCTCGTTGGGGCTTTCCTGATGAGGAATAAATGTAGTCAATCTGGCTCTTTTCACTTTTGAGCGTTTAAAAGAGGAAATCAGAGGATTTTTCCACCTACTTGGACGAAGCATTTCCTAGAATTTATGCTGCCCTAAGAGAGAATAAAAAGGAGCTGGGAAGGTAGGCAGAAAAGAGGGAAGGATCTTGTTATGACCCACTTCTCCCCCTTCTCAGTGCAGCTTTCAAAGAGAATCGTGGAGCCTGGTTTCGGGCTATTCCTTGTCCCTGTGACCTCTGTTCCAAGACGTGCGGGTAAGTGGAGAAGTTAACCTGAGAAAGCCCCTCAGTAGTTTTGGGCTTTTCTGTGGTTTAGACACAGTTTTGTGTACAGAACCAAGGAGGCGGAGAAAGAAAAGAAAAAAAAAAAAAAGAAGGTTTGAAAAACAGTTCGTTTCTCGAAGAAAACCTGCCATCGAAGGGGGTGCTCCTTCTCTGGTTGGTCTGTGAGCTCGGGTTTTTAGAGGCACAGCCCTTGTTTTCCAGAAGCATCGGCCATCCCCAGTTCCCTCATACCCCTCTCTCTGCAAATTCTTACTTATGGTCCAATGTGTTGAAACAATAACTATGGGTGTGTGCCGGGAGCCGAGGGGTGAGGTGGGGGGTGGGGAGGGGGGAGGCCAGGAAAAGGGGTTTCCCCGCTTTGTGTCAGAAGGTGAAAATGAGGTGGCAGCTTTAGCAGCCCATTCTGGGCCCTTTTCTTCCTGCCAGAGTCAAAGTGCCAGCTGAGGCCCGCTACCTTGTTTCATTGTGTGAAGACAGGAAAGAGATCTCTCAATTATCTTCAAATTAACTGCCTCTTGCCATTATCGGCTCCCTGAGGGCCAATCAGAGAGTGTGCACTTCACCCACTCTCTGGGATCCCTTCCCGCCGACCCCCTCCCATACACGCGCTCAGCCAACATCATCTGTGGCTGCCATTTCTCATGACAAACTTTAATGCTTTAATTAGGAAGCATCTGTGTGTCCACTCTTCACAAACACCATATGGTGCTCAGTACGAAATAGGTTTCATTTTCATGAAGCAAAGCCTCAGGAAAGGGCAGCATGTTGAAGATCGACTGTTGTCTCCACTTTGGGTGAAGAATAAATTTGCTCTAGTTCCAAGAGACAACCGTGTTTGAATGAAGCAGTCTGTTCTGTCCCTGGTATAGGGGATAAAAAAAAGTTTTCCCTTCTTACCTTCTAGGTTCTTTGGCTAGTCTAATAGTTAAATTGCTGTAAGAGAATTAACAGGAGAAAAGCTAAAAAAAAAAAAAAAAAGATAGGAAAACTCAGAGGAGAAAAGCAAGTTTAATTACATACCTATGGGAGCACTGTAAAGATAGGCAAACGCAGAAAGCAGCCAGGTGTTGGAGACTTCTAGAACATCCTAAGCTAAGAAAAGGGGCAGAGGTCTGGGGCTACAAAAGGGGGGAAACGCCACTCCCAGGAAGGCGGAGGAGACGTTTGGAAAACAAAGGTTGCCCTGTTATGCAGATGAGTACCTGTTATGCAGATGAGTAGTTTAGGTAAAAGGGAGCTCTGGTAATAGCTTTATTCCTGGTACAGGCCCCCTTTCCGATGTAAATTTAGGCAGCTGAGGGGGAGGTAAAAAGCTTCTGCTGGGTTTTGATTGCCTTTAGCTCAGAATAATCTTTATGCCAAAGAAACATATTTTGGGGTAGCAAATCTGCTCCCTTTTGCTGGCAAAACTTGGAGGAAAAAATGTCTTATATTAGAATAAAGCAGAATTCTACTGCTCAGGCTCAGGGATTGAAAGCCCCTTAGAAGTAGATTCCCATAATCCTATAAACAGCCGAAAGATTGAGGATAAAAGATGATCTGTACTAACGTTTCAAATTTTAAACGGAATGATAAAGTAGTCGTCTCTTCCATGTTTGATATAGAAAATCTGGGGCCCAGTCTCAGCATGTTGAAAAAGCACCCACTTACCAAAGCAGTCTGCCTATCCTGCTCTGAAGAATGCCTTTTCAAGGGCAAACCGTATGGGGGCAATCAGCTACTTTGCTTCTTCGACAGCCATAAGCTGACTTGGGAAACATGGCCCTACGGGATACGGTCTTTGGATTTGTTTTCCTTTCAACTATCGTGTCCTTACAATAACAGACCTAAGCTTTCCAAAGTTCACATTTCTCTGAAATTAAAGAGCGTACACCAGGCCAAATTTTGAGATCTTTTCTCCAGCGAGGAATAAGAGGAGATACAGGCCAAATTCCAACATGGGACTTTTCCTGCTTTTATGCAAATCACTCAACATGCAAAGGATTAAATAATTAAACCATGATGGTGTTTCAATAAGCCATGTATCTTTTCTTCGCTGCCCAGGTCAGCTACCATTCTTTTGTTGGAGGCAATAGGAAAGGGTTACGCCAAGTCCCTCCGGAGGGTTAGGGACTGGACTGCACTGGGAAGGGCTGTAATTACTCATTTTCCTTTTAAAATAAATAAAGCAACGGATGCTATGGAGTGAACGCCTTCCCCATGTTCCCAAATGAGGAGACTGGTTTCTTTCTTCCTGGTCACCAGGGCCCGTGTTGTTCACTCGAGCCCGGGTGTCAGTCACCTCAGTTTCCTCTCAGAGTCGACTACGTAATTATGAGCTACCACATGTGGCTTCTGAGACACAACTTTAATTATCCAAACTCAGAGCACACAACAGACTCTGAATTGACTGAACAAAAGCCTATTAGAAGGTGATCCCCTGTGGTCACATCGCAATCATTATCAAGGGCCACGGCGGCTATGGAATTATCTCGGCAATATCTCACTAACCTTCTATGCTGAAGTCACGTGAATCATGATTTGTGCCATAATCTCATTTCCTTTAATGGTGTGACAGCAAAAATAAAGGTGGGGGTGGGGGGGCACTGCCTGGCTCTGGTCAGAAACTCCATTCAGAAGGCCACCGCAGATGTGCAAACATAGCACACCCTGAAATTATTGCCGATAGCCTCTATCTTTACACCCAGCAAGCTTGGAGCTGGGAACTGAGGGGCTTTACCACTCTCAGAGTTAGTCACCGAGGCACCCAGCAAGAACAGCGGAAGGCCCTGTAAATGCTAATACCCAGGCACCACTCAGCAAAGTGATCCGGTGTGTTCTTTCCCCAAGAGGGTTTTCACACAAGCATCAACAGTCCACTGTAAAGGCAAGTTTTGTAATCAAGGGCATTCATGAGCTGCTCGGGGGCCTTGTCTTTGCTAGAACTAAGAATACGTGGCCTGCTCCAGATGCTGCCGCTTGGGGAGCTCAGCTGGTTACGTCTCTGACTCTTGATTTCGGCTCAGGGCACGAGATCCTGGTTCCTGAGTTTGACCCCGTATCAGGCTCGCTGCTGACGGTGCGGAGCCTGCTTGGGATTCTCTCTCTGCCCCTCCCCTGTTCATGCTCTCTTTCTCCCTCTCCCTCTCTCCCCCTCCCTTGCGGTCAAGCGCTCTAAAATAAATACATTTTAAAACCTAACAGGAAGTTGATTATTCAGCTTCTGTTCGGAAACCTCAGGTCAGCTTGATCAAGTAACTTTTAATGTAACAAAGAAAGAGCGTTAAGTTAAAAAAAACTACCGCTATTTTGTTTATTTAACAAAGTTGCTTTAATGGCTGGACAAACACAGTGATTTAATCACAGCATAGACTCTTATATTACAAACATAAGAAATCCTGATTTGGCATCACAGAACCTAAAGACAATTTGCACCATATTAACACAAATCCCTTTTTCTTTCCTGTAAAATCCAATCTTTTCCTTAGAACCATTATGTACTTGGAAGACATACTAAAACAAATTTACTTTATGGCCCCCATGCCAACCCAGCCTTTCCTCATGATTTACCTGTGTTACCACTTCCAAATTAGCAAACCCAGGCATTCAAGGATCCACATAATGTGGACCCAGTGTGTGAATCTCATTTCTTCTCCCTTACTGATCTACAAATGCACATAAGCTATCTAAACCAGTCTTCAAATGTTCATGATTTCCCACTTTGCTGTGCTTGTCCACTCTGTGGTCTCAGCTAGAATGCTCTCGTTTATTTCTCCTCCCACCTCTGACTTGGACATCCTATCCAACTTCCTGGATAATTTCAATTACTGCTTACCCTTAGTTTATTTTCCCAGGAGGTAACATTCTCATCCAAACCTCAGCAGTGCTTTTGTTTAGTTCTATTTTGAGTTGGCTCACTTCAAATGGTATTTACCTCATTCCACCATGCATTACAATCATCTGTTTCTGTATGCCTCTTTCCAGCAGGTAATCTCTTCAAGGACAATGATTAGGAATTACTCCTCTATTAACTAATTTATTCACTCATTCAACCAGTCTATCCATTTAATAGTTATTTGTCCATTATTGATTCAACAACACAATTGAGCAGCTCATGGGTTCAAGCCCTGCATCAGGCTCTGTGCTGACAGCTCAGAACCTGGAGCCTGCTTCAGATTCTGTGTCTCCCTTTCTCTCTGTCCCTCCCCTTCTTGTGCTCTGTCTCTCTCTCTTGCTTTCTCTCAAAAAATAAAAATAAACATTAAAATTTTTTTTTTAATTTAAATCCAGTCAGTAAATTGAGTAGACCAAATTCCCCCTGAATTCACTTTAGAGTAAGAGTAACTTTACCTAAATTTGTTAAGATGTGTTATCTATGATGATTCCTAAACTACAGGTCTTCAGAGATATAGATCTCCCTTCCAATAATTCAAAAGGTGAAGGACCCAACGTAAATTCTTCATGCGTTAAATTTTCAGAGATGTTTTTGGAAAAGCACATTAGCTGGCAGAGGGTGATGGGTGGCAAGAAGCAAGGTCGGGGAGGCTGTAAAAACTGGACCTTGAACATTCACGTCCCTTTTCTTTTTTAAGCTAACATGTGAGTGTCTATCAGTCCCAGGCAATATAACACCAAGTGTTTCTGAGGTTTGTCCTCTAGTGTGAGCACTAATTATTGGCAGAAGGTTGGGGAAGTCTTCATAAAGATGTGCTTTTTGAAACGACTTTAATGATAAAAGTTCATCCCAGTGTCCATCCTGGGCTGATGTCATCACTCTACCCCTTGCATCCTTCCCCCCATCCCTCTTCTCTCCAAGACAGAAGTCTTATTTTTTTCATTAAGATCAAAAAGTGTCTTAATATTGTGGGTTGTACACAATTCTTTGAGTTGTTTTTTTTTTTTTTTTTTTTTTTTTTTAGGTCAATGTAAGATCTTGGGTTTTCTTAGCAACAACGTACCAACATTGATTTCCTAGGTTTTGACAAACGTACCATGGTTATATCACCTTTGCAACTTTTCTGCAAATTTAAAATTGTTCCAAAATAAAGATCTATACGAATACACAAATATACCTCCGCTAAAAGGAGTCAATGATAAACGGGAATCTCATTTAGAAGCAGAAACCTATGCCTCACTCTTGCCCATATCAATCTCTGTTTATGCTTTCATACATCCTTTTCCCAAGGAGATATGATGGTATAAAGCATGGATCCACTCACCCCCATCTGTAACCTCTTGAGCTCTTGAACTCTGAATACAATTAGAGGTCAATGAATTCTTGACTGGATTGGAGGAGGTGGCCCAAGTGACATTTTGCCTTCAGGCTCTAGTGGTGACATAGGCTATCCCTGGGGTTCTGACCACAGTTCTGTCATTAGCCAGCTAAGATTGTTTTGTTAATCTAATGAATGATTCCTTAGGAAATAACAGAGTAAAGGCTTATTAAAGGTGAAGGCTTCATCCATTAAAATGCCCTTTGTCCTTAATGAAGGTCAGTGGAAGACTGATTATAGGAGGAAATCTTGCTTTATGCTCACCCATATGTCTTAATTAATCATCACGTCAAGGAAGTCGTCACACTGGATTTGTGTTTGCCTTTATTCCTGGAAAATTTTTAGAGAGGGGATTACTGAAACAATCTTAGTATGTTCTGCCATTAGAGAACTGTGTAGGACATGCAGAATTACCCAAATTATTTGAGTTTATTTTTGAGATAAAATATTTACGTATGTAGTCTTCTTTTAATCTCCAATCTCACTAAAACCTACAGATTTGCAATGTCCAGGATGGTAACCAGTAGTCGTAAGTGGCTACTGAGCACTTAAAACATAGCTAACATGGGGGCACCTGGGTGGCTCAGTCTGTTGAGGGTTCAGCTTTGGCTCAGGTCATGATCTCACAGTTCATGAGTTTGAGCCCCGCGTCGGACTCTGTGCTGACAGCTCAGAGCCTGGAGCCTGCTTCGGATTCTTTATCTCCCTCTGACTTCCCCCACTTGTGCTCTCTCAAAAATAAACATTAAAAAATAATTTAAACAATATAGCTAGTATGAACTAAGATATGCTATGAGTATACAATGTACAACACTGGATTGCAAAAACTTAGATTGCAAAAACAAATGTAAAGTATCTCATTGACAATTTTTACGTTACACAATGAAATGATCCTTTCAATGTATTGACTTAAATAAAATATAAAGTTTTATTTTACCGGCCTCTTTTCCCTTTTTTTAAATGTGGCCACTAGAAAATTTGACATTGTTTATGTGGCTCAAATTATATTCCTATCAATAATGCTGCATTAAAGTTTCCAGAAAACATGTTTAGTGACTGCCTGAGCATAGTTTTCCTCAAGCACAGTTTAGATCTGCTTTTCCAGGCACTGGGGACATGATGAAAAATGTTATTTCCCTTTACCCTCCTTGACGTAATAAATTAATCAGTTTAGGTATAGCTGGTCCACTTCACTCGATTAAAAAAAATGCCATTGTTAATCATGCCGCTGGTTCCTTACCAAGAACCAGACCTACTGGTCCCAGGCACTGGGTCTTATATTTACCTAAGACCCCATCTCTATCCTGTAGGCAATTTGTTCCCGTCTCTGCTTGACACTTGTCCTCTGTGGGGTCTGTTAGAAGTCTCACCTCCACACAGTCACTATCTACTTTGAGATCTTCCTAGTCTTTCCAAATTACCCTTATCTTTTACAAAATCTCTGCAGCTCTACAAGAGCTCCTTGAGGGCAAGGTTTTTATCTTGTTAATTGCCCCACCTTACCTGCCTCAGCACTAGGCACATAGTAGTTGCCCCACTGGTATATATCAGATGAATAAGAAGAATAAAGCATTGTTTATTGAACACTAATATTATGTCTGATTGGCTTTTCTAAGCACTTTTCCTATGATCTCTCATGAAACGATTGTAGAAATTCTTGGAGGTAGATGCCAAAATTGCCTGTTTACAAATGAGGAAATCAAGCTATGGGGTGGGGGGGGAGGGCTAAAAAACATACCAGCTCTCACACAAGTGGTCAGTGATGGAACTAGATTTAAATGAAGGCAATGTTGTACAATCAGAGGGCGGTGGCATCCTCCTGGAGGCAGCAATTACATTTCATACTATGCCTCTTTTAGGACATCTTCTTTGCATTGCTGAACCCTACTAACTAACCATAGGACACAAAAAGACCTTACTAGTCAGAAGACAGGAGGTAAAAATGCAAGTCAGTTGTTCCCAACTGTACAAAAACTGCTTGTAAGTGGCCTTGACATGTTATTTCTTCCTGTCTGCATCAACTTTCCACGTGTATTTTCTGCGGAGCGTGCATTTCTAGGCCTTAGGAGAGTGAAGAGGAGTTTGGGGAACACATAACAGGAAGCACTACATCTGACTTGCCTGGGATATGCAGATCTTTTGCAAAGCATTGCTATTTATAGATGCTCGCATCTGTCTAATTTTAGACTTGTCTAATTTTAAATCGTAGGCCCTTTAGGCAACAACCATGACTAATTGTATGTTTTGAAGAGTTCTTAGCGCATGGTTGGTGCTCAATAAATGTTAAATAATTAAAAATGTTAATAATCATATCTGTAAGCACATTGAGCAAGACTGTTCCTAAATAGGTTTTAGCCGGGAGCTCAGCGCGTTGCTGGCAGGCAAGCAACATGCAATGATAATGACACCAAATGGCCCTCTTGGTTTTTTTCCAGAAAAAAAGGGTGGGGGGTGGGGAATTTAGGGACAGTCCAACTAATTTTGGGGTCTGCAGTAGGCAGAATAGCCTATCAAAATGTTTGTGTCCTGATCCCTGGAGCCTGTAGATCGGTTAGGTTAGGCGTCAAAGGGATACTTGGGCTGCTAACCAGCTGGCCTTTAAATGGTGAGAGTATCCTGGACATCCAGGTGGGCCCAATATAATCACAAGGTTCCTTACAAAGCAGGGAGGGGAGCAGTGACCGAAGAATAACAAAGAGATTTAAAGACCATTACTGCTGGCCTTGAAGATGGAAGGAGGGGCCATGAGTCAAGGAATGCAGGTGGCCTCTAGAAGCTGAAAAAGACACAGGAGGTTGGTTTTCCCTTCTAGAGCCTCCAGAAGGGATGCACTCCTCCCAATCTCGTGACCTTAGGTCATGTGACCTCCAGAACAGTAGGATAATGAACATGCATTGTTTTAAGCCACAGATTTTGTGATGATGTGGTTACGGAAGGAATACAAACTAATAGTCTGAGCACAAACATGAGGGCTTAACCACTGCTGATACGTGGTTTGCCAGGGCTCTGGGTACCACCTGGAATATTAGGCAACATTACCTTAAAAAAATAGCAACAGAAAAAAATGCAGGACACACATTTCTGGGTTTCCTCAGACCACCATTACATAAAAACACATATACAGTATACGGACAGTAGAAACCTAGAAGGGAATGTAGACAGTTGTTTGATACAAGGCCAGTAAAACTTATTTTCTTTTTGACATTCACTTTAATGTTGTCTTCATCACTTTGATAATATTTTTAAAGTAATCTCTATGCTCAAGTGGGGCTCAAACTCAGGACCCTTAGATCAAGGGTTGCATACCCCACCAACTGACCCAGCCAGGTGCCCCTTTAATAATGATGTTTTTTTAAGAAACAAAGAAGAAACCCAGTTTTATAGACAAGCATGTAGACCAGTGATATTTCAGAATGATACACTTTCCAAGGGCTGTGTGATCCCATGTAGTTCTAAGAGATTTTTTTTCCTCCCCAGATCTTCAACTTCTGCCTGTACTTTTTCCTAAAATTCATCTCGTCTGAGAATGAGAATGGGCCTGTATTTCCAAAAGTCCTTCTCTGGTCTCTACGAAATAAAGACAAATCCCGCACTCATCTCAAATCTTACACTGTCACCTTGCCACAGTGTGGGACTCTCCAAGGCAACAAAAGTCACACATTGTCTAAGCACCACAAACCTATACGGCCGCCGGCTTTCCCAGCCCCAGGGGTGTTTCAGCCCACATCCAGAACTTAAGTCTATGGTGGAACAGGTTGATGGAATAATGACTGCTTTTATCATTTTTCTTCCCTCCACTAGCGCTTGTCAGAATACCTTACATCTTTTTTAAGTTTATTTTTGAGAGAGAGTGTGTGAGTGGGGGAGGGGGAGAGAGAGAGAGAGAGGGAGAGAGAGAAACCCAAGCAGGCTCCAAGCTGTCATTTCAGAGCCTGAGGCAGGCCTCCATCTCATGAACAGGGAGATGATGACCTGAGCTGAAATCAAGAATCAGACACAACTGACTGAGCCACCCAGATGCCCCAGAATACCTGATTCTTGAGAAAGAATTCCAAGGAACCGAAGAGAGCAGGAAAATAGGGATCTCTAAAAACAGGTTTTTCCTTACATATTTAAGTAAAAGTTCTAATGTTCAGCTATTCTCCAAGTCTTCTCTGGAATATATCACTACTTGGAAAGAAACAGTCAAATCGTATAGACTTCTAATGTTTATTCTTTCAAATGGAAATGCAAGCTTTCTTGGGATGGCTAGATTTTTAAAGACACACTGGAAAAAATCCTTTTGGATAAAATTTTGTCATGATATTTTTAAGGATTTTGCATTAATATGATGTCTAAAATCTATTTTATCAAATTATATATATCCCAACTATGGTCAACTCTCCCCTAATTTCATTAACAAAATGTTTAATATTTGCCACCTCCAATTTTCAAGAATTATATTCTAGCTGCCAAATAATTAGCATCTATAAATACATACCTTCCACTTTCATTAATTACAAAAGAAAATGTCTAATGAAATTAGTATCTGATAAAATTAAGGGGCTTCTTTATTTTTATAGGATTCTGCCTTAATTGTCTAAAACCAAACACCAGAGTTTTATACACATGCATTCACATAGGTTTACTAAAAAGTTACCATGCCAATTACCAAAAAGTGTCAAACTCCTTGCATCTTGCTTCATACATAACGTTTTCTCACCAACACATCACCTTGCGTTATTACAAAGTAGAGAGAAGAACTTACTCACTATTCTGCAACATTATAAAAATGAATTATAGTTGTCCTTTTAATCCCAACTTGATCTACTTACAAAATGCATCCCCTAATTTTTCATTGGATCTTATAATATTTCTCAAAACACATTACCGTATTTATTTCAGTTCTAAATTGAAGTCATACTTTTCCTATCACGAAGCAACTGTAATTTGTAATTAAGCTAGGCTTCTCTAATCAGGATTTTTGGTCAACATATTTCTCACAGTTACATAAGTTAAAATCTTCAGCTACTGAAAAAATATTATTTAAAATACATGGTAAGAAAAAAGCATTCACACAATATATTGTATTGGTAAGTGTGTACTAAAATTAGCAATATGTTCTTAACCTATTCTGAATAGGTTAAATACATGCCTCTAAGTGAAAGAGTAAAAGGTTTAATTCATAATAAACTTAATAACTCTTGGTAGGCTTTTGGTATACTTCCCAGAAACTGAGAAAGTAGATGACTAGAATGCCAAATTATTTTGCAAGTCAAGTAGTTTCTAGTTTTTTTTTATTTGAACAGAAATGAAGAAATGCCTAATCAAGTTGTCAACTGATTCTGAAATGTAAATTTGGATGATAGATCATTATCTGATTTTTGGCTCATAAACTCGTAAGTTCAGAGAACTGAGCAGCAATGCTAGAGTAAAACTTTCAGTTTTCATCTACTTATTTGCATGAAGAAAACGTTCTAGATGGAAGCACGGAGAAATTAACAATTAGTAATACAGCCGATACTGAACCCAGTTCATTCTAGAAGTCCTAGAACACACAAACCATTGAGAAAGAAAGCCACCCCTTTCCTTTGACTAAGACACAGTGGTGTAAATGTTTCTTCTTATTTATAAAAATAGGTTACATGTTTAGGTTGTTTTAAGCAAATGAGTACTTATAATTGGTACAATGATAAGTGAATTTAGATGAAATTTTTAACTTTTAGAACAGCTCTGTCCAATGGAATCTTCTGCAATGAGAGAAGTGTTCTCTCTGTGCACTACCAATATGGCAGCCAATGACGCACTTGTGGCTATTGAGTACTGGTGGCTAAGATAATAAGGGAAGTGAATTTTTCATTTCACTTAGTTTTAATTAATTTAAACTTGAATAGCCACTAATGACTACTGTACTGGATAGTTCAGACTTAAAGCCTTACAGATACTGGAGCAGTTTTACTTTTAAATGTTCGCAACATGTTGCAAAAGTTATTATATCCTTGGTTATGACCACATTTCAATCACTCTTAGACCTATATATTTTTCACATTTTTAACATCTCTGAAATGGGGGTGCATCATAAGGATGGTGGGTCCTATTTGGATATTTTCTTTCCTAGCTGTGTGTAGTCTAATACAACCAGTATGAAGCATAGTATCTTGAAATTATTCTTAGATTCTACAATACATAATATTTAAAGTGAAGAGATTTTAGATGTTAATTGGAAAGTGTGTGCAGATGCAGTTTCAAAATTCTGCAACTATGTCAGCAAAGAACATTTACAGATCACTGATGGTCTTTCCTGCTGAAGTTTAGTGTTTGTTTTTCTGTTTTTTTTTTTTTTTTTTTTTTTAAGTGTTCATTTATTTTTGAGACAGCACAAGGAGGGAAAGGGCAGAGAGAGGGGGAGAGAGGATCTGAACCTGGCTCTGCACTGATCACAGGGAGCTGTATGGGAGGCTTGAACTCACAAGCCATGAGATCATGACCTGAGCTGAAGTAGGATGCTCAGCCGACTAAGCCCCCCAGGCTCCCCTGAACTTCAGTGTTTTAATCACAGCTTCTTTATGTGCGTAGAACAAAGAGGGGTGCTTCAGCTAGTCAAGGAAGAGGCTGGAACTGGAGACTTGTTGGTTTAAGAATTTGGAGCTGTCAGAGATTCAAGCACAGAGTTCCTTAGTTTGGTCTCGAGAACTGGCAAAGTCATTTTCCCAAGCCTCTCACCATGTCGGATGGATCATCGAGTTTCTCCTTTCTGGTTTTCTCTCCTATCCGCCCCACTTTCCTACTTTTCTCAGAAAAGCTTTTTCTATCGAACCATCAGGGCTTGGATAATGGCCTCCGGTCTGTGTCTGTACAACCTTTCAAGCTCAGCAACCCACAATTTACTGGCTCAAGTGCTCCCTGCTCCCAAACCAAGGAGAGAGTTTGGATTTATCCAACTAAGATGTCCATTCCTGATGCAAACAACTATGAAGTGGATGAAGGATCCATTTGTGTAATACAAACATCACTAGGGGAGATGAGGTAGTGGGTGGAGGCAATTCCCAAAGATGGGGTCTGTGAGCCAGTAGGCAGCTCGAGTACTCACCTAGAATCTGTAACAATCAGGGCTAACAGAGCACCATACTCATTGCTTTAAATACATTAATTAATCCTCAATCCTCAGTGCAATGCTAGGAGGTAGGTATTGATAACATTTTACAGAGGAGGAAAGTGAGGCACAGAGAGGTTAAGTAAATTGCCCACACCACATTTACACATTTGTAAGTGGCAGGGCTTGGATTCAAACCCATGGAAGCACAGGGCCTCAGCAATTTCATCTCTGAATCTGGAGGTGCTTGTGGCAGCATTAGGCCTGGAATATTTGGTGTCACAATGTGGTAATTCATAGAAAACTGGTAACAACTGATAATATCACATGACTAAAAACCCACTGGATATCTTCTGAATTAGGAGGCAAGGAGAGAGGAGCTATAGTATTTTTAAAACTACTTCATTCTAGGCACTCTGTATATACATTGCTATTTTATAGCACCATGAAAAATAAAAATAAAAATAAAAAAACATTAAAATCCCATTTCACTGTTGGAAAAACTCAAGTTCCAAGGAGTCACTTCGTCAAGGTCATAGCAATACTAGGTAGCAAAGCCAGAGTCCTGACCCAGGCCTGACAACGGTGACCTTTCCTCTACATCCCTTTGCCAGGTTAGCTTCCACACTGTCAAGGTGATGTGCGAGGTAGAGAATAAGGTCGATCAGGAAACAAGAGTCAACTTCCTCAAAGTCATCTTTTAAAATTCACTTACAAATAGGTGTTTGGTTAATCTGATTAAACGTAATTACTCCCTACTTCCTTTTGCCTTTAATCCAACTGCCCCCTGAGCCTTGATTGCAGTTGTGAAAGTTTCTAGGGAAACAAGGGAAAGCTCTGGACAATTCTTTGCCTAAGACACCATTGTGTGATAGTTGATTTTTGCTCTGCCCTTCCTTGTAACTCATTCTTTGCTTGTTGACTGACAATGAATTTGCAGGGGCTCACAACAGAGAAGGAATTTTAACTCTTCCAAGGCAAACCCCAAGGGCAAGGACAAATCTTCATCAAGTAGATTGGTTAACATTGGTATGCTGGGAGAGGTTGACAATGACAAGTAGGTCCTCTTACGCTCACTTCGGCACTAAGAAACCATCTTGTTCTATTCAGCCTAGTACCGACAACAAAAATAAACCTCATCCTTAAATGGATTAGCACAAGCCATTTGAGCTCAGGGTACTCTGAAAGCACTTATGGGTTACTTGCATGTTGTTTTTGTTTGTTTGTGCAGTCTTGCATTCTCCCAGCTCATAGTACATCTGTTTAATTGCCATTGAAGAGATAGCTCACTAGTAAAAGCAGGATGGGGATTTGGACACTGGGTTTAAATGTAAAATCAGGGGCACCTGGGTAGCTCAGTCACTTGAGCATCCGATTTTTTATTTTTTTTTAATGTTTTATTTTTGAGACAGAGAGAGAGCATGAACGGGGGAAGGGCAGAGAGAGAGGGAGACATAGAATCTGAAACAGGCTCCAGGTTCTGAGCTGTCAGCACTGAGGCCGATGCGGGGCTCGAACCCACGAACCGTGAGATCATGAACCGAGCTGAAGTCGGACGCTTAACTGACTGAGCCACCCAGGCACCCCGAGCATCCAACTTTTTTTAAGGTTTTATTTTTGAGAGAGAGACAGAGAGCACGAGCATGAGTCAGGGAGGGGCAGAAAGGGAGACACAGAATGCCAAGCAGGCTCCAGGCTCTGTCTGAGCTGTCAGCACAGAGCCCTGATTCGGGGCTCGAACTAGTGACCATGAAATCATGACCTGAGGCAAAGTCGGATGCTTAACAGACTGAGGTACCCCGGTGCCCCTAAGCATCCAACCCTTGATTTCAGCTCAGGTCATGAACTCATGGTCATGAGATCAGGGCTCACATTGAGCTCCGAGCTAAGCCCAGAGCCTGCTCAAGATTTTCTCTCTCCCTTTCCTTCTGCCCCCCACAACCTGCGTGCTTGCACATGCTCTCTCCTCCTGCCCATCCCCTTCTCTTCTTTCTCAAAAAAAAAAAAAAAAAAAAAAAGTAAAATCAGAAAGTAATTGGGCCCATTTGTTTGAAGGAGCCAAGGTAGACATGGCTCCTGACCAGCTGGGCTCTATCTGAACCAGTGGCGTTAAAGGAACTGCCTGGCGAGGAGGGAGCGTATGTGTATGGAGGCTTACTAGGTGCTCGATGCCACGGAGTGGTCTTGACTTGGGTCATGGCATTGAATGTCCCCCTTACGGCAACCTCTGGAGGTAGAGGTTATTAAACTACATGTTTCAGAGGAGGAAGCGGAGGCTAACAGGATTATTTTTTGGTGGGGGGGGGGGAGGGCACAAAGCCCAATGGTATTTGATGACTTTATGATGAAGGAGGAGAAGAAGAGAACTAGAAAGGTCTGCTGGCAGAGACGGAGCAGCAGATAGAGGTTGAATTTTCTTCAACATAAACTGGGTGTTGCGTTCATTTCTGATTGTGTGGTCAGTCTGCCTTTATGGGAGAGGTGGGGGAAGGGATATTTGCATCTAGGCCTCCAAGAAAGTGTTGGGAGGTAAAAAGGCAGAATTTCTGGCCCTTGGCTCCTCGACTATGTAACTTTCCCATCTTAGGAGGCTGAAAGGCACACCCTGTGACCTGGCGGCTACACGAATAATTTGAAGATAGCTGAAGAGAGGACCCTGGAGGGGAGGACAGGATCTGGGCCTCAGCTTCCTTCCCGCCTGAGGGGCAAGTCCCCACTGTGTCCTGCACTTATGTTCACAGGAGCAGGTTCTTTTGTGTCCTGTGTCACAGGTCCAGGGGAATATAGACCACCGGAAAAGGAGGTATCCCAATGCAAGATACCTGGGCGGTATCTCGGTCGCTGATTCCAGGAGGATTCACAAAGTGGGTCCCAGCTCATTCCTCTTGAGGATCCCGCGACTGAACAGGTCATGTATTCACGTCCTAACTGGCTAGAAGTCAAAGTCAGTCCTGAATAACACCAAAAACCCCCCTTCTGCCTGCTTTACCGTGAGACTGCCTACCAATTCAACCCTAAAGGGCTGCGTGGAGTCAGAAGCAATTAAGAATTACTAGTCAGGGCTACCCAAAAGAACCTGCTTGGGAGCAGTCACATTGCATTTCACAGCAGAGCTCCAGCTCTTTTTTTTTTTTTTTGGGGGGGGGGGGTCTCTGCTTGCAGGCCTGGATTCCCACACCCATCTTGTACACAGTTGCCAGAGAATTCCTCACCAAATACCACTGTTGTGGTACTCCCCTAATAAGATCCTATCACCTTGAAGATAGTATTTAGAGACTTCCCCTGCATAGCCGAGGAAAGAAATCCAGGAGAGTGGAGGGAGAATACTTGAAAGAACAAGGCTCTGTGGGAGATCAAGAGGGGTCAAATGAAACGTTGATTTTCACAGGAGGACGATTAACCTGAGAAAGGAAAAGGTAACTTCTTCCTGAGATATGAAGGAAAGAGGAGAAAACGTATTTACGGCTCGATTTTGGAGGGGGAATGTTCTTAGAAGGGAAGCTCACAGCAGAGGCAATGTAAGTGAAAGCCTTTCTAAAACATCCTCCACAGACCTAAGATCTTTGGTCATCTGCCAAGAGTCCTTCTAAGAAAATCTGGCTCAAGAGAGGAAAGTAATATTCTGTAATAAAGAAAACACCCTCCATGCTGGGCTCCTATTCTGCAGAACACTCGTCCCGAACCACCGTTTTTTCTCATGGACACTGTGATAGACCACGGAGATCTCCCTGAGATCAAGGGCCTGTCGGTCCAGCTTCTGTGGGTCTCAGTGGACAGATTTCAGCTGTCGGCCCCGTCAGGTACTGTGCCTCAGCTGCAACGAGTTTTCTCCCCCAGAACCAGGCCCCTGCCCAGGTAGCCCGTATCTAGAGACTGAGTCACTATGGAATATGGAGACCTGCCTATCTGGCGTAACTAAGGACAGCCTGAAAGGCCACTGTATTTCAAGTGCTCCCGATGGGACTGGCCCTCCAGTACATCTTTACTTCTTCTCTCCAGCCCTGCTGCAGCCCTCTCCCTTCCCCCAGGCAAAGCATACCAAAGACACGCCTTAATAAATGTCCTGCATACATCCTGCATAAATTCAATCGAGGGTTTGCTTTGCAACAACCCAGCCCGCAAGAAGACTGGTAGGAGCAAAGAGCCAAGAGCAACACAGAAAACTGGTGTCCCTTTTGTCAGGCCCGAAGTCCACGATCATAAGGCAGTACAAAATTACTTATTTTGAGGCATAGGTAACTGCTTAAGCAGGTCTGTTGGTTAGCTGGATTATTACCAACAGTCTCCCCTGCTGTAATATTCTTTTCAAAGACCTTACAATGATTTATTCTTATTCATAAAACTTCATGAGGTAAGGTAGTTTTATCTTTACTATACACATATTCACTCAAGTGAAGACTTGTTAAATACCCACCCGGGCACCATACTAGGAGGTAATTGGCAGAAATTTTAAAAAGCCCCAGCTCTTACAGATGAATAAAGAGAGCAGCCTCTGAAACAACGGGAAGAAAGCTACAGCGGAAACAGAGACACAATCTTTTTCCAGCCCAAAAGAGGGTAGGACTGAAATCCAAAATGACAGAAAGAGGAGTGGCTAGGAAAACACAGAGAAACCTTAGCCTTCATCAGAATCAGCTCTAACAGCAGGGAATGCAGACCTTGAGTCAGACTAAGTGAGTCTGAATCCTGCCTTCATTACATTGCAGTCCTTACGAAATAAGTTCCTTAACCCCTCTTGATCTGTTTTCTCCTCTACGTAATGATGGTCATATCAGCTAGCCTAGGCTGCCTAAACAAAATATCGCAGACTGGGAGTCTGGAGTTCCCTCGTACAGCAAGAGAACAGATGAAGAACTGAAAACAAAAGAGACCGCGTCTAAGAAGAAACAAGAGGCGCGAAGAGGGCTTTCGTCTCCGTATTTATTGAGCTCACAAGATATTACCCACGTGGTGGATGTGAAAAAAACAAGATCTTACACACGTGAATGTGGAGAAAACAATCAGGCAGTAATCATTTACTTGTGTTCGTAAGAAGCAAAGGGTCTGGGGGGCAAGGGGAGTTTGTGATCAAGGTACATTGGAGCCAGATGGAAAGTAATTTCCTGCAGGTGATTAACAAGTTACTCGATTCCATTACAGTATCTCGCTAGCTAACCTCAGGCGCTTTTGCCTGGTGGTGGCGGCTTTCCTTCCTAAGCCTTTTCCTAACCCATTTATGTAAGTAGAACCCATTTCCCCACAGGACTAGGTGGCTTCAACAACAGGGATTCTTTTTCACCATTCTAGAGGCTAGGAAATCCAAGATCAAAATGGTTGCTAAAGTGGTTCTCTGATGAGGACTAGTTTCGTGGTTTGCAGATGGCCACCTATCTGCTGTGCCCTCACGTGTCCGAGGGAAAGGAGAAGCAAGCTCCCTGGTTTCTCTTTCTATAAGGGCATGAATCTGATCGTGAGGACCCCACCCGCATGACCTCATCTAACTTCATTGCTTCCTAAGTCGCATTTCCAAATACTGTCACGTACGAATTTAGGGAGCACATAATTCAGTCCATAGCAGTGATAGGAAGAGTGCTTTCCCCACGGAATTGTAGTAAAGATTAAATGAGCCAATATGCAAAATGTGCCTTGACACGTGTTTGCCATAGATTAATTAAGCTCTATTTGTATGTGGTGGCTGTTATTATGAAAGTCACAGAGGCTGAGTCAAACAGGGAAATGTCAGAGAGAGCAAGACTTTCCTTGTGGACCTCAGTTTCTTTGGGCATATAACCTCTCAAAGGAAGAGAGAAAATGAACTTATTGTTGAGAATTAAGAATGGGTCTATTTTCATGCAAATATTGGCATGGAGAGTCCCTGGGCAGCAAAATATTACCAACGTGGAAATCGCCAACCTTTTTTCTTTACTTTCATACCTTTCTCTCCTTTCTCTTCTTTCTCCTGTGATCAGATGCCTAACAATATCGGAAACATGTCCACTTAGGGGATTACTCTTGTTAAAGTGTATTTAGCTTTTAATCCCACAGGGCACAAGCAGGCTGAAATAGAAGACATCATAGAAAAAGAAGAATTTAGCAGGGTTAATCTAGAGGTGAGAGGTGAAAAGAGGCGAAATGGAAACCCTGCTCAATGAAAATACATTCTGCTTTAAGAAAGGCACGCAGTGGTTCATTTCTCAACCTATCAATAGCTCCGGAACTGTGTCCAAAAACAATACTTTTTATTTGGTCTTCATACCTTCTTTAACTTCCATAGGGCTTCAGTATATTTTCCATGGATACTGGACTCAGTTCTGCATTCAGGACATGTGGCATCGATGGCCTTAGTTAGGTAAAACGAAAGGAGATTTCAAAATCCTGAGCGAAATAGGTCCCTCAACCTTTTTGGAATTCTTAAGCCTCATTCCCACGTGGCTGCTGATTTCATGGGCCATTGATGACAACTTGATTATTTTGATGGTTGCCATCTTAGTTGCTAGACTATAAAGTTGACAGCCCAAATCCTGAGATCCTTCCTGTCTCTTTAGATCTTTCTTTTTATTTCTTGCTCGGTCCTCCTCTTTAAGGAAGAATGGAGCAAGGCTGCTCTAATTAGAATGAATGATGGTGCAACAGTGTGAACATACACCGTCAAGGGGGCGGGGGGCAGGTACCCTCTTACGTTTTTTTAAATAATAGCTTTATGGAGGTACAGTTCATCTATCATAAAATTCATCCCTTTTAAAGTGTTCCATTCGGCGGGTTTTAGTATGATCACAGGTGTGCAACCATCACCAATATCTAAGTGTAGCATGTTTTCATCACTCCAAAGGAGTGATGTCACTCCCTAATCTCCCCTGCCCCCAAGCCCTGGCAACCACTAGCTACTCTCTATCTCTATAGATTTGCCTACTCTGAACATTCCCTTATAAATGGAATTAGAGATATGTGGCCTTTTGGTAACCTGCTTCTTTCACTTAACGTGAAAGGTCTCATACCTTCTTGATAAGGCTCAATATTTAGAGGATGATGTGTCAATACCCATCACAATTGAACACGCATTTACTCTCAGAAATTTCATGTCCGAGAATTAATCCCTCGGAAACGTTTCCACATTCATAAAGGTAGTTACAAATGCATTCACTGAAGCATTGACAAAGGCTGGGAAGAAATGCAGAGTCTATCCGTTAGGGGACCTGGTGACACACATCACAGTCCAACCCTACAGTGGAGTACTGTGCACTCATTCACAGAATGAGTAGTTCTGTATGGCGTGGTATGCAATGACCTCCAGAAACTCCTGACAGGCAAACCTAAGAACGTGGAGAGACAGAGAACACCGTGTAAGTCGTCTTCCAGAAGTGGACGTGTTGGGGGTGGAGGGTGGCGGGGAGTGGGTGTGGGGGGAGATGATGGAGGAGGAGGAGAGGAAGGAGGAAGAGATCTGTCTGCTGTAGGATGTTTACAAATGAAGAACGGGGATTGTCTCCAGGGAGGGGAAATGGGAAAGGGGGTCTAGGGGACAGGGAAGGGAAGAGAGAGACTTAGTCTTCATTGTATACCCTTACCCAAAGGCATAAAATTGTTTGAATTTTATTTACTATGTACACTCATATCCTTAAAAATGAAAATGGAGATGCTGCTGATCAATTTCATTAAGTTGCCGCATGGGCATATTAGAATCTGGGGACTACATAACTGCAGCCTCTGCCTTTAGGGCTTTGTGGTGAGTCGCAGCTGGGACTGACACCCTAGTAGAGAGGACCGGTTTCAGTGAAGCAGAAAGACTGACGATCTGAAGCTCAACAATTTTGGTTCTTATCTGCCCAGAGGCTCCCTGTCACCTGCGTAGCTCTTTTACCTGCCAGTTAAGGAAGACATATGCTTTGATGTCCATGACCGACTGGAATAGTAACTTGAGAGCTGCTCACCTAGCCCCTCATCTCACCTTCCACGTTGTTTCTCTCCCAAATGTCCCTGACCTCACCGTGACTTTTGGGAGTGAGTTCTGAGTCCATATTTACACAACTGAATTTTGAGCTGTCAGCATCGGGTCTGGGAGGCAGTCTGTTATCTCAATCTCCCTTTGACCTTTGGTGGAAGCTCTGCCATTTCCTGTCCTGTTTCCCCAGCTTCTCTCCCGTCTCCCAAAATACTGACCCGGAGTGGGAGAGAACATACAGTCAAGTTCTCCTCCTCGACACCATTGCTCTCTGCAAAGTCAAAGTCACTTTCAACTTTGATTCCAACCAGAGCTCATTTCCTCCCACTAGTGTTGGGATGAAAGTTAAAGATGAAGTGAAAGACAGATTGTGTAACTTCTATTTTTAAAGGGGGCGTTTAATTATGGAAGGCATGATTAATATGTCAATACTGTTTATAATGGCTTCAGTTATTTTTTTCAGCCAATAAGAAGTGAAAAATCCTGTCTCTGTAGCCAAACTCTGATATAATCCCTCCCCAGCTATACAAAAGTCTCTCTGTTGCTATCTAGAATAAAAACGTCAATGCACATCATGTATTAAAATTGACCTGTATTTCCTTGGCACCTTTTAAGATCTCTCTCCAAATTGCCTCAGTAACCCCTAGCATTAAAGGCTGGTGAGAATATGTGGAGTTTTACTTCCCGTTTGAGTAACGCCTATTAAGAAGGGTAGTAATTAAAAGCAAATCATAATTTTTAAACCTTAAGGGAAGCTATTGCCATGTTGCTGGAAACATTCAGTTATTGGAATGTTCGCTAACACCTACACACACTGCAATTATTAGTGAAACGGCAAACTCTAGCAAACTTTATAACAAAACCTCTCCTAAAAAAAAATCATCACGTAAGTACCAGTCCTGTTCTCACACGTATATGAAATGTCTCCCTTTCTCTGCACTGTTTCCAGCTCCCTGCTTCGGCAGCCTCAATGAGCAGTGACCGCTCACATACAGGGCATTAGGAAGACGGGTGATCTCTTCCTGTAGCCTGTGGCACTGCAGGTGTGCAGGGAACGATGCAGTTGCCAATGCCACAACTGGCAGCAGGGAAGAGAGATCAACAGAGGCCATTTTCCGGTGTTCCTGTGCTCTTCAGCAGTGCACTTAACCTTGAAAGCTATACAGGAGGAAAGGAAACCCACTAAAGCCAGCTTCATGCTTGTCTTAAGATTGATATCATTTTCAGGGATCGCACCCAAGAAACATCGAATCCTCCTCTCCTTTTAACTGCCGCTGCCCTAGAGAGTAGTGGTCTTACCTCTGGCTGCACATTTTTGCCACCTGGGGTGGGGTGGAAGAAGTTAAAATATACCAGTGTCAAGGCCCCACACCAGAGACTCTGAATTAATTAGCTTATGTTGCATCCTGGAATTAGTATTTTTTAATATCTTTGTAGGTGATTCTGAAGTACAGTCAGAGCTAGAAACTGTGAGAGTTCAGCATAAGCTTCCCCCATTTCTTAACTGGATTACAGCAAAGGCTTCCTAAATGCCCTTGGTATTTTGCACCTGAGATAATCATCTTAGTGTGTTACAACAACCAATTTATTTCTTCTTTCAATCCACATGTGTTGAAGAACAATGAGTATAAAAGATGGGCAGCACGAGAAAATACCAGCTATGATCAGAAATACCATTTAATATTTCGTTGTCCTTTTCTCCCAGATTTTATCTTGTGTATATGTACATAAAATCAGTGTTTATAAAAGTGAGATCCTGCTATCATAGTTTTCCATCATCTCCTATTCTTTAAAAATATATCCTGGGCGTGGTGCCTGACTGCTTCAGTAGGTAGAGTGTGTGACTCTCAGGGTGGTGAGTTCAAGCCCCACCTTGGGCGTGGAGCCTACTTAAAATAAAATAATATATACCATGGGCCAATTCCCATGTTAGCAAATAGTCCTATCCTTTCTCCTAGTCACACAGAATCTGAGTGGGTGGCCGGGTTATTACATTTTTAATCAATCCTTTATTTTAGGGCAGGGCATTTGCACTGTTTCCTTGTGGGGTGTTTTGCTGTTGTTATTTTTGTTGGTGGTTTGTTTTGTTATTATAAACAACATTGGAATAAACCATATGGAACAAAGGTTTTGTGAATGGACCTGTTTCCTCAGCATATATTTCTAAAAATAAATTTGCTGAGTCAGTGGATCTCCTCATTCTGATACTTACGAGCAACTGCTCTCCCAAACCTCCCTTGAAGCGTGAGTGCTTGAAAGCGTTTCTCTCTAGTCCTGCGCTAACACTAGGCATTACCATTAAAAAAGAAAAAAATCGTTCAATCTGGCAAATAAATATGGTATCCACCTGTCTTGAGATGTTTGAAGTGTGAGTACATTTGAACAGTTTCATCTTTTCTTGCACATCTGAATTTCTTCCTTGGCTCCCTTTCTACGACCTGTTCTTCTTTTTCTTATAGATGTGTAAGAGCCATTTGGATATGAGGCCTCTTAAATTTTCCCCAGTTTGTCTTTTTTAACTTTTTAAAATTTTTTTTATGTTTATTTATTTTTTGATAGAGAGAAACAGAGCATGAGTGGGGGAGGGGCAGAGAGAGAGGGAGACACAGAATCCAAAGCAGGCTCCAGACTCTGAGCTGTCAACACAGAGCCTGATGCGGGGCTTGAACTCACAGATGTCTTTTTTAACTTTTTGAAAGTTTTTTTTTTTTTTAACTTTTATCCCTTTAACTTTTCATAGTGGTTTGGTGGTACACAACTTTTATTATTTATTTATTTCGCTTAGGTGGTGATATACAACTTTGAAATCTTAGTCAAATCTTTTTCTGTATGGGTTTAACTTTTCATGTCTTACATTGAAAGCTTTCCCCCAAGTTACAATTATATGAGCATTTACCTATGTGTTTCTCTAGTACTTTTATGGTTTTTTGTATAATTACATATTTGTGGCTAATTAACTTTGAAAACACAAATCAGATGATGCCTCTCTGCTCCTTAAATCCTTCTCTGTCTCTCCGCTGCCTATAGGATTAAGTTCAAGTTCCTTCATGCCCCTTAGATTATCTGGTCGCCTTTAGCGCTATGCTGTTCTCATCTTCATTCACGGCTTTTTTTTTTTTTCCTGAAATTATATTCTCGGAGTCCCCTTCTCCTTCCATACGTAACCTATAGCTTCAGGTTTCATGACGAGAGGGACCAACACTGTTTTGTTCATGCCAGCACCCGTAATGTCTGGAAGAAAATAGATATTCATTAACAGTCTGGTGGAAGAAGGGGTCAAAACAAATGCCACGTTCCCTGGGAAGCCTCTTCCCATGCCTTTGGGCAGAATCTGCTCTTCTAATGTGTTCCTCAAACAGGTCATTCTGACCACTGTTCTGTTACGTCAGACTGTGTCATTACATTGTATTAAAAGTCACCGGACCCACATCTATCTGTCACTCAGGCCCAACGCACATCATATCCCTTGCTCCTCAATAAGAGTGAGACAGCAGCCGGCACGCAATATATGCTGTTGATTCAGGTAAATGAATTCTGATGAGATGGCCCTGGCTTGCAGTTCTATCTTGCATGTGCCCAAATGTGTTCTTGAGTCTAGAAGTTTAGTTGTCTTTTAAAAAGACAACTAAATGGGGGCACCTGGGTGGCTCAGTTGGTTGAGTGTCTGACCTCGGCTCAGGTCATGATCTTGCGGTCTGTGAGTTTGAGCCCCGCGTCGGGCTCTGTGCTAACAGCTCAGAGCCTGGAGCCTACTTCAGATTCTCTCTCTCTGTCTCTTTCTGCCCCTCCCCTGCTCATGCTCTGTCTCTCCCTCTCTGTCAAAAATAAATAAACATTAAAAAAAAAAGACAACTAAATGATTCGGTGACAATGTATGCTCCCAGGTACAAGCTATGACCATGGATATGGGACCACACAGTGCACCGTGAACATCAAGTCTCAGAGTAATGGTGAAGCCATGGTAGGAATGCCTTCTGGCACCCCCTCCTGGGAACTGTCCATCAATGTCATTAAGGATCAGAGCATCATGGCTGGCCCCAGAAGCTTTCCCTGGGTGGAATTAAAAGACAAAGCAAAACAAAACTGATTTAAAAACTCTGGAATGGGCAAGGAATAATCGTAAGCTAACCATCTACTCTCCAAAAATGTTGTATCTGAAGAATTCATATATTCTAACAGATAATGAAACCAAGTTACTCACATTGTTCTCCTCGGCTGCTTTAACTTAGCAATTTGATATGGCTACTCCCTATCCCATTACATATTTTCTTTCTTTTTTTATATTTTATGGCTTTATTATAGGCCTCCTTTTCATTACAAGCCACTGAAAATCCCTTTAGACAGTTAGTAGAGTACCCATTATAAAAAATGTAAAAACAGTTTTTAAACTATTTCTTCCACCTCAATTCCCTGTGCCCACGGGGCTCCATGCGTGAACTGCATATTTTGAGGCTTTTACCAAGAAATAGCACTGAAGACCTTTCAGAGAGCTATATTACTAATTGGTTCCACTGCGTAGCTTGGACAGAATTAGAATTTTCTTCAGATGGCATCCATGATCATAATCTTTGACATTAAAGTACCTTTGGGCATGTCATTTTACCATGGCAAGGTTCAGTTTTCTTCTTTGCAAGGCAATAACGCAGGTGGGTCTATGGGATCTCTGAGGTCTCTTCCTTCCCCAGAACTATATCTAATCATCTTTTTCAAGACGATAGAAAAAAAGAGACCACCCAGGCAGAGAAGAGAGATCTCTCTCACCTCCAGTCTGGCTCTGTAACCTTACCTTCTGTCAGTCACTCCCCTACAGATAAGGAGTGGGGGGAGTAAATTCCCAGCCCAGTCACACAAACATCCACACCAGCTTCCCCTGAGAAAGGAGCCGGACTATGAGCCAGCTAAGTGTTAGCTAACTAGATAGACAGTGTGATGGACTGCTTGTTAATGACATTGTACTTTCATTTATGTACCCAAGAGGCTACTAGCAATGGGTTAATTTGGTGGTCCTACAAAGGCAAATCTGCTTTTCAAACTATCTTGAGTTTTAATTGTAAGATATGAGGCTTTCAAGCAGAAATGTTTTGGAGCTGAGAGTCTATTTACTCTGGCCTTACCCAAGGGAAACAACACCAGCTGGACCCTACCAAAGACAACTTTCTATTCCTAAGGGACAATGCATGCCCTCTGGGCTTCACAAGTGCCTGGTTCCTGTAAGTCCACCCAAGAGCCAATAAAGAGTCTGCTCACAGGATAGGAACCACACCTCTCCTGGCTTTCCTGAGGAATCCTAGGTCTCAACCAAGGCATGATTGTTACGGGTAAAAGGAGGGGGTGGTTTGGGGCAAGCTGCTCACCCCTCCACACATGGTAACACAAGGAACCCCCATGAGGGAAGAGTGGAAGTGAGCCTCCCAGTGGTTATTTACCCCACCTTCCACCTTCCAGATAAATCGTGACACATGCTACATGGCTCAAATCCTGCACTCTGAGACTTTCATACAGCTCAAGGAACAAGCCCACCTTACCAGACTGAACTGGGGACAAAGGACACAGCTCAGCAAGTGCTTAAGCAGACATAAGATACAAACAGACAAGTAGTTAGCCTCATGGTTAAGAGCACAGACTATGGCCCCAGACTTGGCTTTGGAGCATGGTTACATGAGCTTGGGTAAAGTACTTAACCTCTCCCTGTTTCAATTTCCTCATTAAAGAAATAGGGCTCTTGTGATAATGTGTAGATGTAGAGAAGAGTGCCTGACACAGAATAAGCCTCTAAAGTTAGTTATTTTATGCATATCACATAAGCCCATATCACCACCTTTGTCCCCCTAGAGGAAACTCGTAGAATAATTCATATTGATATTCATATTTAATGCTTTCAATTTTTGTTCTCCTTTCAAGACTTCCTCTGGTGGTGTTCATTTTGGCGGTACCTGCTAGAATAATAATGCTGGCAGTAGATGGGGTTGGGAGGGCAGGTAGGGAGGGCGGGAGAGATAACAGCCAGTAAGTTCCTTACAGATATCTTTGAAAGAACATATGAGTATTCAACAATGATTAGACTTTCCTTACAAAGTCTTACAACATTGCTTCATATCCTTTTTGCATCAAGGCAAGGTAAACTTAGTCATCAGGCTTGAGAGTGAAATCATTATCAAAAAAGGCAGACCATTTAGTTTTGGAACTTTTATGTGTTTGCTCATTTTCACACATATCTGACCCAACTCACGTGTTATTTCAAATGACAGGAAGTTTGCATATGCTTATAGATAACAATATGCAAAAGACGCATTTCTTTGCCCATAGTGGGAACATTATCTACCCATGCAGGTCCACTGCTGGTCCTGTGTCAGTTTTTCTTTTTTAAATCAAGAATTTTGGACAAACTTGTGATTCAGACGGGTTGATCACTACCCTTAATGAAGTTATGCTTAACTGCATCTTGAGCCATAAATGCATGAACTTTAATTTGCAAGCCCCCCTCTCCATAGGTAACCATGTTTAGGGATGTTAGAAAGCAGAGTACGGTCCCACACTAATATGGAAGAAAGGCTTTTACAAGAGGATGCTAATTAGTAAATTAACCATTGTAGAGTTCTCCATCACATTCAGTCCGGGCAGATTAACATCCTTCCACAAAGATACCTGCCCCTTTCTATATCCTAGAGCTGCACTGTCCAATAGACAGATGGGGATATAAGGCACTAGATACGTAACAAGTGCCACTAAGGACTTGAAATCTTAATCTGATTTAATTTTAATTAGTTTAAATGCATATAGCACATGTAGGTAGCAACTACCGTGTTACACAATATAGATACAAGAACATTTCCACTCAAATCTCCATAACCATATAAAAGGCTGGAGTTAGTCCTTGGAAATATAAAAGTCAAAAACTGCAAATACCATAGCTCAATAACCCTGCCACAAATCTTTATCAGATTTCTTTATCGCTTTTAAATAGGCAGTGAGCATTATCTCAAGATACTCAGTCTTTCACCTCTCCTTCAAGACCATAAACATGTTGAGGAAAGAGATAAGCTCAGGAGAGACTTTTTCCTTTATTTTCAAGTACCTACAATTTTCTGATGTTAGACTGACTTCCCCCATACACTGGTGTTTAGATCGAAGTGTCCAAAAACGAATATGCAAATACATTGTCAGTGATTTCAATTCAGGAAGAAGCTACAACAGGATCTCATTACTCTGAATGACACGGAAAAATCCTTTGCACACAGGCCATTCCACAGCTCACTCTTTTCCGCTGTAAAAACCGCCAATCCCATTAACAGATTTTCCCTTGGTCGCCTAAACAATACGTGACTGACTCAGCTTTGCACATTTTGCTGCTGTACTACTTTGAAGGGCATAAGATGGGACGGTGGTAGGAATGGGCTGAAAATGGGGGGAGTAGCTAATATGTGCCTTGTTTGCAGCTTTTCATTTCAGTAGTTTAAAAAGCAATTAAGGAAAGGAATGAGGGTCCTGACTAGGTAGAATTCAATTTTCTGCTTTTAATGGATTCAGAGTATGAGGAAGCATAAGGGTAATCCATCATCGCATTACTGCCATCACCAGAGTCGTCTGTTTTTCAGAAAGTGTTCGTTTCCTTCGCCAGGAGGACACAGCCCTCTGTGTGCTGATTTGGGTGTCAAGAAATACAAAAAAGATGAAACAGGAGAATTGGAAGCAGCAACTCTCAGATCGGTGCTGGAAAATGTCTGCTCTGTATTCCGTGGATCTTTGCTCCTTGTGAGTCCAGACACCTGTCACTGGACTATGTGGCTGTGGGTGGCCCTATTTGTAGGATTTCCAAGCTTATCTGACCCTAGATAAACCTTGGTGCCTTTTAGGGGTCAGTTTAAGGGGCTGAACCGAATAGTAAGAAAAAGTGTTTTCTAAAGAATTAATAAGTCAGAGTCCTTTGACGTTATAAGAGTGTGGTTAGAGCTTAATGTGGCTATATCAAGGGAACGTTCTCTCATCAACGGGATGTGGCAAACCACTCATAAACCACTTACGAAGAGTCAAACCATCAATGATGAGATGGATTTGTAGTCGAGGTTATGAGTCATTAATATGGGTGCCAGGTAGAGGCCATATCTCAACGACACAGATATAAAGAGTATATGTATAAGCATGGATTTCAGGGTAATTCTACAAAATAATGGCAACCTTTAATGAACACTTGGTGCACTTTCCACATATTATCTCTAATCCCTACCACAGCCACTTTTGATGGGTTCCATGATTTTCCCTCTTTCCCAGATGAAGGAGTTAAAGCCCAGAAAGGATAAAAACCTCACCCAAGATGGCCTAGGCAGAAAGTGACCAAGCTAAAAGTGGAACTCAGATTATTCTGGCCCCTGATCCTGAGCTTGTTCTGTTTCTCTAAGACAGGTCACAGAGAGCTGGATGCTTCACGTGTTTCCCGGTACGATGTATCCAACGGCAAGAGAAAGGAAGTCAAGGATACGTCCAGATGCCTTGCCTTAAAGCGCTAAAGGATGACTGTGCAAGATTACCCCTTGCAGTATTTTGTAATAATGAAAAATAGGGAGCAAATCAAATTTTCATCAGTAGGGCACTGATTCAATTAATTACAAGACATCCATGTAATAACTAAATTCTAATTCTAAATTAGAATTCTAATTTACTACATTCTAAATTCTAAATAACTGTAATTCTAAATAACTGTAAAAAAGAACGAGGAAGATCCCTGTAACTTGATATGGAAAGATCTCTAGCCTGTAGAGTTAAATGAAAAAAGAAAGGTATTAAATGAGGTTTATAAAATGCTAACTTCTGTATGAAAGCAGGAAGAAGACAAGCATCTGGTATTTCCTCGAAGAACAAGAGGACCAAGAGTCACATGCTTTTTCGACTGAGCCAGGGAGGAGCTCCTGGGACTGTGCCCTTTTCTCTAATAAAGAAGCACCAGATTCTCAGGCAAATGGGCTGGATCCAAATGCTGATTTTCCCAATTCCTAACTGGGTTCAGTTCTCTAAACCTTAGTTTTCTCTTTCAAAATAAAATAAACGGAAGGAAATAACAATATCACTGTGTTGAGGGTTGACCAGGATAACATGCAAAGTTAACTCTAAAACAGTCCCAATATGGGGCACCTGGGTGGCTCAGTCAGTTGAGGGTCCGACTTCAGCTCAGGTCATGATCTCACAGTTCGTGGGTTCGAGCCCCATGTCAAGTTCAGTGCTGACAGCTCAGAGCCTGAAGCCTGCTTCGGATTCTGTGTCTCCCTCTCTCTCTGCCCCTCCCCCACTTGCGCTCTGTCCCTGTCTCTCTCAAAAGTAAACATAAAACTTTTTTTTTCAAATAAAATAGTCCCAATACATAGTACTTGCTGCCATTCCAGGCAAGTGAACTCAGGACCTAGGGCAAGGGCTTTGTTAACTATCATGAACCTGAGCTCTGGAACATCCTCCTTCCCCATTGTTTCTACTATGTGAACAATCCTAAATGTAAGGCAAATTGGTGTCAGATTCGAAGTCCCAGGAAGCCAGTTTTTTGCCTATACACGAGTGTCTCAAACTTCTCTGCTGTAAATGATGTTGATGACGAGGACACATCTTCGAAGAGAAAAAGCCAGTTGGTGGCTGTTGATGAAACGGTTGCAATAAACTGCAAGGTGCACAGGTCTCGGATCTCCCGCCCATGGGATGTTAAATGGAAGAGAACTTCCTCATGACTGCCTCTGGTTTTATGAGGCTGAAAATATCAGGCTCAGCTGCCTGTTCTGTCACTTCTGGCCCTCACTGCTACCTACTGCTTGTGGCATCGCCCCTTTGGGGGGCTCTGCTCCTGAAACATGGCCCCCTCAGCTCTTTGTAATGGCTCTCCTCCTATAGCAACACATGCCAGGAGGGAATAGTGTCTGCCTTTCAACACATATGATTCAGCTTAGGAGTTAAGCTTCACTCAGAATTCTCTCTGTGTCTACCACCCTAAATCTAGATAATTCCTTTCTCTCCCCTGCTATGCCAGAAGGGTCATGAGTTTCTGACTGCTAAAGCTCCCTTCTGCTCCTCTCCTTTCTTCCTTGACCTTTCCCTCTTCCTTCCCCACAGTGAGAGGAGTTTTCTCTGCCTTGATGATTTGAACAGAACCACATTTCAGGTCTGGTTACCCCAAACAACTGAACCCCAGAGTTCAAACCGGCCCCCCCGTACCTCAAGAAATGAGCCAGAATGGGACCATTTCTGTTTCCAAGTCATGGATGCTTTGTCTTTTCTTCTGCTTTGCCGTTCCTCCCCTGTTGTAGCCCTCAGGCTCTGAAACCAGGACAACTGAGACTCCACCTGCTCCCCGGGTAAGGAGTTGGTCCTGGCATCTCCCCACTGTGCCTGTACACCTTCAGCCCTTGCTCTGACCACTTCCTGAAACCTCTCGGTCCTGCCCTTCAGGCACTCAAGCATGGCTGGTAAAAGAAAAAAAATTTAAAGACAGTTGATTGTAGAAGCATTTCTTTTCCAGTTTTGATGACAAATCTAACTCCATTCTAAACAATAAAGTCTGCAGTTCATACACCTGATTTCGAGTTTTAAAATGTGATTGTTTTCAAGCCCTGATGGTTGCTCACATTTATTGAATGAGTACTAAGTACCAAGCGCTCTATGAAGGACTGGTCTCAGGTGAAGTTCCCTAGCAAAGTCTGAGATGCAGATTCCTGTGCAAGCTCCTCCTGTCATGGAGGAGAAATGAGTACAGGGGTGAGAGGAACAGGGCAAGGAAAGAAGCCAGGCAAAGTGTGGTTTCTAGAGAAGTCTAGTTCCAGCATGATCCCACTAGAGCTCTGGATCTGAATGGAATCCCAGCATTGGTCCCTCCCGGAAGAAATGGCACTGGCTCTTAGATCCCTGAATCAGTCCGTAATTGGCTATGGGCCACCTCTGGTGTAGTAAAGTGGGGGAAAGTGCAAATCAGGCTTCACCAGCAAGACACGTGTGAGTTCTTAGCAGCCCAAACCTGCAGCTGGGGGGCAGGTATGGGTGCTTGCAAAAGGGTCCTCTTGACACAGGAGCAGCACGTGCTATGGTACTTCACAAAGATTAAACTATGTAGTCTCCACCCTGTTTGAGCTAGGGTTCTATTATTACCATCCCTATTTTACCGAAGAGGAATCTGAAACATGGAGAGCAAGTAAATCGGTAAAGATCGCACACAACCATGATTTAAAACAAGACCGCGCCACTCTGTGCCCAGCCTCCGTACAAAGCTTCTCATCACATGGGAGGACCCAAGGTGGCATAAGTGGGCTATTTCTTGTCCTTACATACTCACCAAGTCACTTGTGTTAGCAGTCATATCCACTCATGCAAAATGACTATAATATTTCACAAAGAGTATTTTTTCATTACTGCAACATAAAGAGTGACCAACACTTCGGAAAATAGGGCAAAGACTGAGCAAGGCTGCTGTGCCAAAAGCACCTATCTCCCATCCAGGACAGTCTCACTCCATTTTTAATTTTAAACCACAACTCACTATATTTTACTAAATCTTTATTTCTCATAATATTCATCAATAGATTAGTTGTAAAGCCTAAAGTAAAAATTAAAGGCAGTAAGAAATAAACTCCTCATATGTTTTATAATAACGTGTTTTAAATGTCGTAGAGCAAACGTTCATGTCTCACTTGTTATGTTTACAGTCATGTGTGGCCATTTTCTTTGTCCTGACATCTTCCATTTAACATCAAAGACAAGCCGTCTAGGGCTGTGGTTGTGTAAATGGTATGAAATACAACTTGATGTGCAAGAAAATGTTTCAAGAACACAGAATAATGGATGTCTATGAAGGGTGCAGAACATGTTTCTGTCACTCAAACTAACGACGTGCCCCTACAAAAGTTTAGCGTGTGGAGCAAGGCCAAGGTGAGTAGACCACTCCCTCCAGGCAAACAAAAGGGAAAAATGCCTTCGGTAATATCATTTCACCAAGCAGTTCCTTGCTTTTCTCATTATTAATAATGCCATAATACTACCTGCAAATAGTACAAACTCTAAGAAACAGACCCATTTCATCTATTTCTGATGCTCCCCCAATTTTTTTATAAAAAAAAAGAGAATTTTAGGGGTGCCTGGGTGGTTCAGTCAGTTGGGGCTCTGACTTCAGCTCAGGTCATGATCTCACGGTTTGTGGGTTCGAGCCCCCTGTCAGGCTGTGTGCTGACAGCTTGGAGCCTGGAGTCTGCTTCAGATTCTGCCTGTCCGTCTGTCTGTCTGTCTCTCTCTCTCTCTTTCTGCCCCTCTCCTACTCATGCCTGTGTCTCTCAAAAAATAAATAAACATTTTAAAAAAAAATTTAAGTGAATTTTAAAAATAAGGCCCTAAAGCTTCCTACTACAGACAGCTATGTACTCTGTTTACCATTATTTGTTGAAATCTAGACAATCTCTCTGGGAACCCCAGCCCATGTGTTTCCTGCAGTGTCTTGGCTGAGCTCAGCAAAGCCTAGGATTTCACTAGGTGTTAGGTAGTAAGATCTACTGTGACAGTGTGGACTTCCTCTCAGGGGATCTATTAGTAGATCCGAATACCTAGCAAACCTTCCTAAAAGTGGTCCCAGAGGATCCAAGAAGGTTAACCCAGAGTCAGTGTCGCTATGAGGGACCAGCTGAAATAAATCAGCTGAAAGCTCCCGTGGGACCCTTAGCTTAGATAAGCAAAAGCTAAGAAGGGAAGGAGAGAAATAAGGTCTATTTTCTGACTCTCAGAGGGGAAGGAGGAAGTTGGCTAATTAAATTTGGAATCCAGGTGAGGGAAAAGACTCTATGATTTGGCTAACCCAGGAAGGAAATAAATTTGTTGGAAAATTAGAATACTGAAACTCTAATCTAACCTTTGGTCCTTTTTGAATGCTTGAAAGTGGAGAGATTGGTCTTGGAATAAAGCAGACACCTCTGTATTTGAGATTCTCAAGGCTGCATTGGTGCCGCCATGTTGCTTGCTTTAGTAAAGGAAGAGTCTTTCTTGGATCACATCCAAGACAGTCTGGTTGCCAGAACACCCAGAGGACTTGGTTTTAAAGTGTTCCTTTGTCCCAGGGCTTTCCATCCCACCCTCTCATCTCCTCCCAGGCCCTGCAGCATCAATCATCCCCTTTCTTCTTACCTCTTTAATCTTTCCCTTTCCACTGGCTGCTTCCCCTCGGTCTACACACTCTTTCTGGTCCCCCAGATCCTAAAACAACAACAAAACCCTCCCATAAACTTGTTTCCCTCTCAAGTTACTGTCCCATTTTCTTCCTGTCACCACTCAGCACCTGCTTCCTCTACGTCCTCATCTCCCATTTGTTCCTTGACTCTGCAACTTGGATCCTGCTCTACTTTGGGAAGCATGCTCTTGAAGGTTTCATTCAACACAGCCAATGGCCTCTCCCCCTCTGCCTCTCTAGCAGTTAACACTACGAATCACTCTTTTCCTGGAACCTTCTTCATGAGTCTTCAGTGCTGTCGTTAACAGCATTCAACCGCCTCTCCAATGCCTCCAAGACCCCACTTTCGGAGTCTTCTTTGCTGGTTCTTCTTCCACTAACCACCCAATGTAGACAGTCCCCAAAATTTCTGTTGCTTACATCCTTCTCCCCTCACCTTTCTTCTACCGTGATGAAGTCATCTACTCTCCTAGTGTCCACAGTCTTCCAAATGTTCCACACAGACATATATACCCAGACCCAGTCTCTCTTCTGGAGCTACTAGATAACTTGTGGGTGACTCAAATCAAGAGGTACAAAACCAAAGTCATTCTCTTCCTTATTAGATCTTTGTTCTTCCTAAATCCCCTCACACTTCTACAGTCTTTGGTACTGAGGCTCCATGCCTTTGGGCTACCTTTGACTTATTCCTCTCCCTCATCCACCACATGCAACTTAATTTTAAAATCCTGATGATATTCCCTCCACTTTATCTTTCATATCTAAGTCCTATCTACCCCCACTGGCCTAGTGTAAGCTTCCAGAACACCTCCTTGCCCATGAAAGAATTTTAAAAAATCAGCCAGCCAACTGGACTTCTCATTTCTCATCTCTTCTTCTGATCTGCCTCACACATAAATATAAAGCATCAGGTCATTGAATTGATGACATTTTTCCCAACTTCAAAAACATTTGGTGGCCCTGTTTTTGACAGAACAAGTCCAACTTCCTCAGCCAGGCCTTTTAGAAACCAAAGCCCAACGTTTCCTCCTATCCCCCTCCCTTCCACAACACATACACCCTCATTCTTCAGCTTGCTGAATGTACTCGGCAGTTTTTTTCTGACTTTTTATTAATTTCTCTATGTGAACACCATCCTCTGGTTGCAGCTCACTGCAGTCCTACCCCTACTTCTAGGCTTTTCTCAAATACTACTTCATAGTCACTCCAGATAGCACCCTCCTTTACCTCACTCCCCCAAATAATTCATTATTCTCTCTCTCCTCTATACCTAACACCGTAACTTTTGATTTCTGTTTTAACAGTGCTATTCAAAGGATGGTCCATAAAACAGCAACATCAGCACATCCATGTTGGAAATGTAAATCCAGAGGCCCGATCCCTGACCTACTGAATCAGAATCAGCGGGGGTAGAGTCTAGGATTGGTGTTTTAACAAGCTTGCCAGATGATTGTGAGATCGGCTAGTTCAAGCACAACTGCTTTAGGGCCCTTGCCCTAGTGCCAATATTATGTGTTTGAACACGTCTCCCCACCTAGATGATGAACTTCCTAAGGCTGCTCGTGTCATATTTTTTAATTTATTTTTGACAGAGAGAGCGAGCAGGGGAGGGATGGGGGCGGGGGGGGGGGGTAGATCTGAAGCAAGCTCTGCACTGACAGCAGCGAGCCCAATGCAGGGTTTGAACTTACAAACCATGAGATCATGACCTGAGCTGAAGTCAGACACTCACCTGAGCCACCCAGGCACCCCCAGAGCTTGTCATATTGCTTGGCCATCTTGTTAGCATGGGTGCTTAATGAAAGCTTGTTGAGGAGTCCTTGGTTATATCATGGTGTGGCCTGGAGTACTGCTGAAGTAGAGGGATTGTGTGAAGAATTTGCTGCACATTGAGAAAAGCATCAACCCTTCAGCTGCAGCTTATTTATTTTATTTCTTTGTGTGCTGGATTTGATATCAGTGAGGGAAAAAGAGAGGAATGTTGTATTTAATATAGATGTTCAGATAGATTTTCTTGCCCAACCATTGACTTCACCCTGGCTTCCTTGAGTGTTGAGAAAGACAGTGAGTGCCACTAGATGTGTATCACCTACCGAACACTATGCTATTTTGTTTCATTCTCATGACAACCTAGGTGGCGCATACTACAATTCTCTCCATTTGAATGATGAGGAAAAAGAGGCTCAGATGGCCGTGATCACACAGCTAGAAGTCACTCAGTTAGGAGGTTTCAGGCTACAGGTCTCACTCTGAGCCATCATGATAAATACCCTCTATGCTTCATGCTTCCTAAGTAGGTCTGGGCTTTTCATGGAAGCCACGAGATTCTCTGCTGGGTCTCATGAGATCATTTAATCTCCCAACCCAGTTGTGAAACCAGGTTTTGCAGTGTCTCCATGTACCCTGGTTCTGCTTCTGCTCTTCTCAACACTGAAAACTCCAAGGCTACAATAGCTTTTTTCTTGCCCGGTTTTAGTAGACTCAAGGTCAAGGCAATTATCACCTGGGCAGAGGTTCCTTCCCATCTTCAGACAGTAGTAAGAGGAGATGCTTCTGAAACCTATTAAAACCTGCCTGGGAGCATTCTGAGTCACAAGCCCTGTGAGTCATGGAGCCCTGAGTTGGAATAGGCAACAGGGCTGTTGGTTTTTATGGCAATGTACTCAGTACTCTCAGGGTATTGTTAATTAGCCTTTTAAGACCTAGAAATCTCTAGTTGTGGCATGGTAGTGGGTTATTCACGGTTGTTCCCCAGATAGAGGGAGACTGACTTTGGACAAAGCCTGTAGTCTGGAAAGCTCTGCCTGCTGGAGCATATGCCTAAAACACCAAGGGCACACCTCTGTCTAGAGCTCTGGGTCTGATTTTATAGCCTTGGACTTGAGAGCTGAATAAAAAGAAAGGTCAGAGTCACAGTCTTCCCAAGAGCTTTTCTTGAGCACACATTTACCAGAGGAACAGGGAATCCACGAGTGTTTGAAACCTGGAACCCAGCAAACTGGCTTGGATCCTGCACTGACTCCCAGATAACATTTTATCGTGGGGTTAAGGGGAAGGGGGGATTACATTCCTTCGGCACATACTCCCATTCAGTATCCAGGAAGAAAAACTCCACTTTTTTGGCAAGCCAGATCGTGAGCACTTCTACCGCAGTGTTTAAGGAGAAAGTTACAACAACAACAACAACAACAACAACCTCCACTCTTCATTCATTCACTCAACGACCATCCATTCAGCACCTACTGAGCATCTGGTGTTGTAAATCAACTGGGCTGAGTTACAGAGAAGACACCATAGCCCCTTCCCTGAAAGAATTCCCAACCTACCCAGTACCTGTGTTATGTACCCAGTGACTCCCTTGTCTCTTGGGGTCATCCCTTGCACACAACCCCATGACTCACAATCCCCAGAAGAAGTAGGAAGGAAAAATCTTTGCAGCCTCAGGCCTGGGAGGCTTTTCTCCACCTCCACATCGGGAGGCATAGACCATGGGCACCCGGGCCCCTCCGGCTCCTCCCTCATGACCTCCTCTGTGTCTTCTACAGGCTGCCGCTGCCTTCGTCACCTGCTCAGCTCTTCCTGAAGCCTCCCTCAGCCTCAGCCAAGAGTATCGTTTTTCCCCAGCTCTGCTCTAACTCCATTAGCACCTCCTCACTCTTTCTAGAACACTGAGGAGAAAAGTATCTCCTTGATAAACGTGGCTACCCACCCCCAGACTCCAGTCTTGACCACAAGCTCCGGAGCCTGGAAAATTCAAAAGTGAATGAGTTTAGCTACATCCTTATTCTGAATCAGTCCCCTATAGGTACTTTAAGAACCAGAGAAACAAAAGAATCCCACTACCTCCCTCTTTCACTGTCATCTCCCACCTGTGGAAAGACCAGGCTGAGAAAAGCAAGAAGGAATGGTGAGGGGCAGCCAGATTAAGGGGAAATGGCGGCTTCACGCAAAAGAAACCTGTCGGCGAAACATCTCAGAGTGTGCTCTTCTCTTGGCTTCTGGTGACTCTTTGTGCAAGGAAGCAGGTCAGTAAGGTGAATGCCAGAGGGAAGCGGGCCTGTGAGCAGGGACGGAATGAAACAGGAAGGTGAGGGTGCCCCTGCTGACCTCTTCCAGCATCACAGTTTTTGTGCTGGCCCTTAACCTGGAGACCTGGTGTGAGCCACCTCTAGCTTAGCTTGCTGTGGACACACAACGTGTAGTGCTGTTTTTGCTCCCTTTCAAGGTGTAAGCGAGGCTTCAGGCTATGGAAGAGACCAGGGGACTCCAAATGCCCATGGGATAATTGTCCATACATGGGGGCAGAGAGCTAAGCTGTAAGCTTAGGCAAGCTTGGATCTTCACGTTAGGAAAGAGAATCCCCGAGAAACATCTCAGGTGATAGGAGAGGTGGTAAGGAAGGAAGTGGGTGCCCAAAGCTGTGGGGCCCAAGGAACAAATAAGGTCTCAGCAGAAACAAGAATAATTAGTTGCCTCTCAAAAGTGAAGGGCAGGGATGGGAAGGTGGGGTGTCAGAACTCCCGCATGCGTCTGCTTCTCTTTCCTAGAAAACAGCAGCTGGACACAGAGAGTCGCTTTTGTTATCTGTCCTTACTTTCACGCTGGTTGTAAGCTGCCCAGAGTTTGGTAAGTTTTGCACTTCCGATAAGTACAGCAGAACTACTTTAAAAAAAAAATTTTTTTTAACATTTATTTATTTTTGAGACAGAGAGAGACAGAGCACGAACGGGGGAGGGTCAGAGAGAGAGGGAGACACAGAATCTGAAACAGGCTCCAGGCTCTGAGCAGTCGGCACAGAGCCCGACGTGGGGCTCGAACCCACAGACAGTGAGATCGTGACCTGAGCCGAAGTCGGACACTTAACTGATTGAGCCACCCAGGCACCCCAAGCGGTACTACTTTAAACAGCATCAGCTTATGATGGATATAGATGACATCCGATTATCTCCTCCCTCACTGTAAAATCCAATTCATTGTTCTGGTTTTTCTGTTTAATCTTCCCTCCCTAGTGCCACTGCCCCTTTTATCCCCCCGACTCTGAGCTGGGGTTCCGGGGGGATAATCTTTATGCATCATGTCACTGGTAGGAGGGGCCACCGCCACTGGCTTCCAGTTGGTGGGTCAGTGGGAGGCACAAGCAGGGGACTGGAGGGCAGAAGGAGAGAGATCAAAGCATTTCTTCCTGGGCTCCTGTCTTCGTCAGCACCATCATTCTAGCAGTGCCTACATCCTTCTAGAACTAGAGCTCCTACTGAGCAGCCTGTCTTCTGGGTTCCAGTCCTCAACCCAGTTGAGGACCATGGTTTCTTGCTTTTACTTTCTAAGACCTGTAGGATAATGGGTCTCTGGGTGCCTCAATTTCCCTTACTGGTTCCCTTCATTCTACACACACTTGTATACATAGTCCTTACCTTAAATTATCTTCAAAATCTCAGCTGAGTCTGCCTCCCAGTTCTTTCCATGATCCTGCCTGATAACCCATGTTCTGTGCAGATGTCCTGTTCCAGTGTCAGTGCCATCCGATGGCTAATCTAGCTTTTTAATGGGCTATTTGTTAGGGCTTTGGAGAGCTTACATTTGTGGACAAGGAGAATCTGAGTAGATCCTAAGTGTGGTATTTTTATTGGCTATGGAGAAAAGAAACTAGAAAATATGATGTGGGGGGAGTCAAAAGGTCTTTTATGTAAAAAAAATAATAACTTATGGGGCACCTGGTTGGCTCAGTCTATTGAGCATCCGACTCTGGCTCCCGGCATGATCTCACAGTTTGTGAGTTTGAGCCCCGCATCCGGCTCGCTTTTGTCAGTGTGAAGCCTGCTTCGGAGCCTTTGTTCCCCCCTCTTCCTCTGCCCCCCACCCCTTGCACATGTTCTCTCAAAAATGAATAAACATCTTAAAAATAAATAAAAAGAATTAAAATAATAACAACTTACAATTTTTTTTTTTTTTTCTGGGCTCCCAGGTGGCTGAGTTAGTTAAGCATCCAACTCTTGATTTTGGCTCAGGTCATGATCTCATGGTTCATGAATTTGAGCCCCATGTCTGGTTCTGCAGTGACAGTGGAGAGCTGACTTGGGATTCTCTCTCTCTCTCTCTCTCTCTCTCTCTCTCTTTGTCTCTGTCTCTCAAAACACATAAGTAAATTAAAACAATTTTTTTTTCCATGAGGGCTTCCTGTGTTAGGTTCTAGATACAAAGATGCCTAAAACCCCATCTCTTCCCTCTAGAGGAGCTTCAGTTTAGTGGGGGAGAAAGAAACTTGAAGAAATAATTATCATAGAGTATGCTGAGGGCTGTGTCTGAGACATGCAGGTCTGAGACAAAGACAGAAGAAACTGCCTGACCAGAGAATGAAGGAAGGTCCCAGAGGTAGGGATCTTAGATATGAACCTTTCTGGTGAGTAGGAATTTGTTAGAAGAGGAAGATATGGAAGGAAATTTTGAAACCAGGATATTCCAGGCAGAGCTTTAGAGACGATCGTGTGCTTACACACTAATCCTCACCTTAGGATTCAGAATCTACCCCAGGATTCTCCCCTTGGAATTATGCACGTTGGAATCATGTTGGGGAGCTTTTAAATGTATTGATCTATGGGTACCCCCAAGATTTATTCTGAAACAATAAAGTTAACCTTCAAGCACAGAGCCTTTCGAAGATTCTGTGATGGGAGGCACCCCGCCGTGTGTTACAAGGTCACGTGTTTGTAAAATTTGCGAAAGATATTGTTTTGCTCTTCTTAATGAGGGCCCTCAAACTGCGTGCTCTTCAGGACCACGTATCTGGATCCATCCATTTACCTAGGTGCCACTCAACCCAACTCATTCAGAACCTCTGGGGATAGGACCTGGGCATCAGCGTGCTTTAAAAGCTGCCTGAGTGAGTTTAATATTTGGCCAGGGTTGAAAACATTGTACATTCTGATAGCTAGATGAGATCTCAGAGTTCCTGGTAAAATACTCTCACTTTACAGCTGAAGTAACCATAATCCAGAGAAGGGCTGAAGGTCCCACAGCTCATTACTGAAGAGTAGGATTCAAACCTAATTCTTCTAGCTGCAAATTCATGTTCTCCTGCTTAGGTATCTGGCAATTTCTGGTAACAAGTACCAGATACCCAAACACACATACTTGTCTGCCCTTCCTTCAAAATCTGGATCTCCAAGCCCTGGGCTGATTACTCTCTCATGTAGCTTGCTGATTCAAGGAGGCCAAGTGGTACAAGCAGAGAGGGACTGGGGGTAGGGAGATGGGGCAGTGATGACGAGGTCCCTCTAAAACTGGAATCCACAGGGAATGCCTTTGGCTAATCCGTTAAAAGTCCCGCAGGTCAGGGAGAAGAGGCACCAAATTGTAGCTCTTCTAGCCAGAACATTCTGTGAGAGGCTTTTCTGGAGCCAGTTTTTTACCACACTCACAGTCTGTGCAATTATCACCTGGGCAAAGCCTCCCCTTTTCAGACAACCCTGTATTGTGAGAAGTCCGTGAAACCCAGTGAAATATGCCCAGAGGCCCCACTGAGTCATGCCAAATTTTTTCCCCAGGTCTGTAAGACCATTCATTTCTCAACAGCGTACTTCCTAATGCATTCATAATTAGTCTCTAAAGTAGACCTCGAAATCCCTCTTTCAAAGTACTATTGTATGTTTTAAAAATCGCCAGGGGAATGGAAACCATGAGACAATTTTGGGAAACAAGGATAACTCCATTTTGCCAAGAAGTATGGTAGCCCCTGGGCATTTTCAGACAGGGGACAACGGGAGAGATACAGCTGCACATCCGTGCGGCGGAGGAGCTGGCGACGGAGGCTTTGGCCTTCATGAGGAGGCTGTGTTTAAAAAGCCTGTCTACTGATGCAGGAGGTAGAGACTTTCTGAGTGGCTACAAAGGAGGCAAAGTCACATCGGGAGGAACGAGGAACAGAAATGTACATGCCAACACACATTCAACGGTGTGCCTTTCCCATCGTTCTTCAACATATAGAGGAAAACGGTAGGATGTTAGGTAATGTCTCTTAGTGCTAATACACTCTTTAAAAGATTTCATTGCTATAGTTACTACAATGCTAATGAGATGTGAATATCTAGTGATTATGCTTTTAAGTCCTGCTTCCTCCCATTTCTTTTCACAGATATTGATCCCTAATAAACATCTTGCAAACACCATCGCAGCGTCTGCTCCTGGAGAACCCAACCTGTGGCAATGCCATTCTCCCTTCCCAAGACTTTGTAGGTATGAACGAGTACCTACCCAAGAGTCTACGCATCTATACGTGACGTCCTATTTCTCAGGCCATAGCCTCCTCGCAATATCTCAGAATTCCTTGGAGAGGCAGCAGTGCTCAATTGTCAAGAGCATTAATTCGGGGATTAAACTTGGCTTGAAATCACAGCCCTATCCTCATTCATGAAGGCCAAATGTAATAATGTACATAAAGATCTCATCCAATGCTTGACCCACAGTAAACCTTCAGTAAATGGCAGCTATTATTTTTGCCATCCAAAGTTTCCAACGCTTGAATACGAGCCAAACACACACTAAGGAACAGTTCTTTCCTCTCGTACTGGGACGATCTATACTTCTCGCTTCTCCTCATTCTCTGCTGTTCTACAGGGAATAACTGTTCCTCTCACAAAACAAACAAAAACAAAAAAGCAAACAAACAAACAACGACAAACACTTATTTCAAACTTTCATAATCATTCTTTGGAATTGTTGCAATAGGTTTCTTACCTCTCAGACTCAGTTCTCCGTCTCCAATTCAGTCTTCACTTTTCCCATAGTTATGTTTCTAAAATGCACATAATGCTCTGTTTGGAATCCTTGAATAACTTTCATTTTCTGCACAGAAAAAAAAAATACATGAACTATATAAGCCATTGACTATGGCCCCTGCCTTCTCTCTGACTATACTATTGTCCCAGATCTCATCAATAACAAAAACAACTTGTAGTTTCTAAAACATGCTGTGCAGTATGCTGTTTTATGGTTCCTTGTCTTTGAATACTAATTCCCGAGCCTTCACTTTCCACAGTACATTCCCAGATCTTCTGTGAAAATTCCTATTTATTCTTCAAACTCTTTGCTATGGACTTAATGTCTGTGCCCCTCTGAAATTCCTTGGTCGCAGTCCAAATCCCCAAAGTTATGGTATTTGGAGGTGGGACCTATGGGAAATAATTAGATTTAGATGAGATCATAAGAGTTGAAGCCCCATGATGGGATTAGTGTCTCATAAGAAAAGAGAGAGATCTTGGTGTCTCTCTCTCTCAGCCCGGGGAGGATACATCCAGAAGGCAGCCATCCACAAACCAGGAAGAGGGCCCTCAGCAGACAACAAATCTGCTGGCACCCTGATCTTGGACTGAGCTTCCCAGAGCTCCAGAATTGACAGAAAAAAATGCTTGCTGTTTAATCCACCTGGTCTATGGTATTTTGTTATAGCAGCTTGAACTAACTAAGCAACATCTTCTCAATACTCTTTATCCTTCACTTAGTCATTCATTATACCACAACTGGACACCAAGCATGTAGCAGAGCTTGTGCTACATCCTGGGGATACAAAACCACCTCTGCCCTCAAGATGTATTTAACTTAAATGGAGAGACAGGCAAATAAGCTGACAATTTCAATAGACTGTATGAGATTCTGTCAGAGCATAGATAAGGGGCATCTAAACCAGATAAAGGTTTAGAGAAGGCTCTCCATAGGCATGATGCTTGAATTCAGTTTGCCTTACTTCAGGTTGTTCCAAGCCTCACACCATAGAGATAATCACTCTCTTCACTGTAAAACTGTGTAACCTTGTGTATCATTTTATTGTTACTTCCTCTCTAGTTGTACTGTAATGATGCATCTTTCTTCTCCTTAGAATAAATAGTTAAGGATAAGAACATTGTCTTAGTCATCTCAGCATTCCCAGACACTTCTAGCATGTCTAACATATAGTAGATCCTCAATTACTGTTTGATGAACAAATGGACAGACGGATACATGCTCAGTACGCATTTTCAAATACTCAATTATTTTATTATACGGGAGCATAACTGAAATTGGAGAACTCTTTATTTAAGTCAATTCACTTAAAATGTAAGGGACAAAGAAAAATTAACTTGAACTTTATGTTAAAAATGAAATTCAAATGATGAAATATGTTTTTTATAGTAAAAAATTAGGTTATATGCTTAAGTAGGAACTGTTTTGTAGAGATATGGGGAAGGGGGGTAAAAATTGTCCAAAAAAACTTCTTTGACTGCTTCTCTGAGAACATTGTAATTTCAGGTTACTGCTGTGCAGCAAGTAAAAGGAATATTTTTATTTAAAAAATCAAGATCTTGTCATTTTTCATGAGGGCCTCTCTTATATGTTAATGTGGAATCATCACATTTAGGTGCGCATTTGGTTCATTTCCTTCTTAGTTGATAACTGGCCAAAGTGTCTCACATCTTTATTTGCCAATGGCTATGTGTGTGTTGTGGAGAGTAACACAGCATACTTATATTAGCATCATAAAATCTTATATCCTCTGCAAAATATAGATTTTACAATATAAAATTATTTACATTGAATTTTTATTTTCTTTTAGATGTATTCAACAATAGGAAGTAAGTGGTCTACCTGTGGTATTGATTCACTGGGCATGAATCAATCCACTAATTTGCTGGTAAATCTTCAACAACCAGTCCCCCCAAAACAAAGAGCTCTGATGTACAGTGTTTTCCAAATGCCTAATATAAACACTCCACCATGGCCAATTCCAAGTGACCAATGTGATGTCACTGAATGCAGAGTTGGGAAGAGACATGTACATTGCCTCTGAGAGCCTGTATGAGCCCCTCCAGCATGTCCCTGGATAGATAGCAGTGTTAAGATGAATGTGATGTTTGAGTGGCCACTGACTTTCAATTTTTTTTAACGTTTATTCATTTTTTGAGAGACAGAGAAAGACAGAGCGTGAGTGGGGGAGAGGCAGAGAGAGAGGGAGACACAGAATCCGAAGCAAGCTCTGGGCTCTGAATTCACAGTGCAGAGCCCAACGCAGGGTTTGAACGCACAAACCATGAGATCATGACCTGAGCCACAGTCGGACGCTTAACCAACTGAGCCACCCAGGCCCCTCAAGTGACCACTGATTTTTAAATTGGTTAGTTTTTAGTGGATATTTCTGTGCTATGATGACTCTCCTTTTCCAAGTAAATCTTGTAACCTATAGCATTCAGTAAGAATCCTACGTATATCATTTAAAGCTCCCTAGAGTTGCCCATAGTAATATTTCATATTGTCTCTGGAATAGATTCCCAATTCATTGTCCATTCTTTGTCTGGGTGAGTTCTCTTGTTCTCAAAGATAATACTCCTCCCAAACCTACCACCACTCCTGCATTCAGGGGTTGAAACAGCAAGCCCCTCATACCTTTTTCTTTTTTCTTTTTTTCACTGAGATGGCTTTATTCAACCGTTGCCCATAGGACAGGGTGCGTCCCAGGCCCCACAGTCTCTTCCGCTGGGCAGGACTCTAGGCACCTGGACCTCAGGCTCACACAGGGGCCAGTCCCAGATGGAGCTCCCTCTCAGCGGCTAGGGCTGCCATCCCATCTTTTTAGCAGCATTTTTCCTAGAAACATCATGAGACCTGACGCTATGCCTAAATTTTTCTGTATTTCCTCTAGATTCCAAAAAGCAGGAACCCCCTTTCAGATTGTTATGAACTGAATCTTGCCCCACCCTCAAAATTCATATGTTGAAGCCCTAATCCCCAAATGCAACTGCATTTGGAGATGGGTGCTTTAAAGAGGTAACTAAGGCTCAATGAGGTTGTAGGTATGGGGCCTTAATCTCATATGACTGCTGTCCTTACAAAAAAAGGAAGAGACACCAGGGCAGCATGCCTACAGAGAAAAGGACATGTGAGGACACAGCAAGGAGGCTGTTTGCAAGTCAAGAAGAGCAGTCTCACTAGAAACTCAATCCTAGCACCTTGGTCTTGAACTTCCAGCCTTCAGAACTATAAGAAAATACAGGCGTGTTGTTTAAGCCACCAGTCTGTGGTGTTTTATTATGGCAGCCCTAACAGTCTAATACACATGAATTGCTAGGATAGCCTTGAACATCTCCCAGTTCTCCTTGGTAAAAGCACAAACTAAAAACGGGCATGGGCTATGTGTGAATACGTTTGTATGCATAAATGTATGTATTACGTATTACTCTGATTTTTAGTTGGTACACAGGTTACTTATGTAAAGATTGTTGAGAAGGTTGATATGGAACCATTTACAGATTATTACAACTTGATCTGTCGGATGAAATATAACTGTGGGCTTCATTCAAAAATATTTGTTCATTTTGGGAACTGCCATAATTAATATAAAATGTTGTTGTATTCGACTCAGAATCATCAAAGACATGAGGGTTATTAAAAAGAACTTCCAAAGTGTGTTGAAGTAAACCTGGAGATTCAGATAACACTGTCTCCACATACTTTTGGTTTACATGCTTCTGAAGCAGGATGATGGGAGAAATCAACTAAATTATAAAGCTTTTTTTTAACGAAACAGGCCAAAGACAAACAAAACTTTACTGTGAATAGGGAGTCTTAGTTTGCCCAAGTAGACATTACAGAACAGGGTCTGACTAACCTCAGACCCGACCAAAACAGCTCTATCTGCCAAAAAAAAAAAAAAAAAAAAAAAAATCCCCAGTCATTTTCACAAGGTTGCCAATAAATCCAGATTGCTGGCTACCACCTACAAACACGCACAAGGCAGCTCCCCATTGGAAATAGGAGCAGAGTTTAGCATTTATAAATTTAATTCCACCTCTGTTTGCTGGTAACAAAGACCTAGTTAGTTCACGCTCAAGGTCAGGTAACAGGTTCTCTCTGGCTTTCCAAGCACCTTGGCTAAGCTTCTCCATTCTACTCTACCCCTCGTGTTGTTCTACAGCCTTAGTGCACACAGCGCAACTCTCTGGAACAGGAATCTGAAGCGTCTTACTGGTCCCTCTGCCCGCGGTGCTGACTCAGATCCTGTGAGTGAGTGCTCCATGAAATGAATGAAAACAAGGCAAAGACCCACCACAGGGGAAATACAAATACCTGATGAGATGAAAGTACATTGTGTGTCAGTGGCGACTAAAGAATGGCATGTTACAGCATGATATTTGCCACTTATCAAATTGACACTGTTTTAATAAAAGGATGGGTACTGAAGACACATAAACTTGGTTCGACTGCTCTGCCCATCGTCTGGTGTTACTGGAGAGCAATTTGGCAATATGTACAAAAAGCCTTTAAAATGTTAATGTGCCTTCTGCTTCCAGCCATGGTGGAATAAAGGGTACCAGATTTACTCTCCTGCCTGAAATTTTCAGAAAGTCTTAGATTAAAAAGAACCAGAGGGTGCCTGAGTGGCTCAGTCAGTTGAGCATCTGACCTTGGCTCAGGTCATGATCTCACGGTTCGTGAGTTCAAGCCCCGAGTCTGGCTCTGTGCTGACAGTGCAGAACCTGTTTTGGCTCTTCTGTCTCCCTCTCTCTCTGCCATTCCCCCCATCCTCAAAAATACATAAACACTGAAACTTTTTTTTTAATCAGACAAAATATATTAAACAATGGTTTTTAAGATACTCCCTGAATGACAGGAAACAAACGAGATGAGCCCTACAAAATGGCTTTAGCAAACTTCGGCAGATTTCCCAGACCACGTTGCAGTGAGAAGGGTCCCCAAGTTGAGGGAAGGGAGCTGAGCGTCTGAGAGACCAATGTTAAGTGGAGTTCTCTGAACAAACTGCTGGGGAGGTAAGAGCTTCACAGAGAAGGGTGCAGAGGGTCTCCCTTGCTGATTAGTGATCAGGTAGGAAATGACCCAATGTCGGGAGAAAGACCAGTTAACAAGACTAGGCACTCACACAGGGTTGGACGTAGGGCACGTTCCCACAGACAGACTGGAAAATGTCACAATTCATTAGATAGAAACACAGAAGGATCTTGCCTCCATGATGGGGAACAAGCCCGACAGAAAGCACTCATCTATTCTTGCTTAACAAATCTTAAAAGCAAGACTAAAAAGGATCAAATGGTTTCTGACCAATTTAACTGCATTCTGGGACAACGGTCATGACTACTGATAAGAATAAAAAAACATCTAGTGTGCAACAAGGTAAAATTCACAATATCTGGAATACAATAAAAAATTAGCAAAGAGGCAGGAAAACACGACCTAGAATGAGAAGGATAATCAATTAATCAAAACTGAATGAGAACTGGCACAGATGTTAGAATTATCAGGCAAGGACATGAAAACAAGTATTATTAGCAAATGGATTCTCAAATTCACATATGAAGGACCTAGAATTGTCTACACAACTTTGAAAAAGATGAATAAAGCTGGAGGACTAAGTCTACCTGATTTCAAGACTGATTATAAAGCTACACTAATAATGGCAATGTGGAATGGAATAAGGTAGACAACTGATTGGAGGCAAAAGAGAGTTCAGAAACAGACACCCACATAACAGACAACCGATTTTTGACAAAGGCACCAAGACAATTCAGAAGAGAAAGGAAAGCATTTTCAATAAATATGATGAAACAATTGGACATCCATCTGCAAAACTGAACTTTGATCCATACCTCCTACCACATCCAAAAATTTTTTTAAAATATCCAAAAATTAATCCAAAAAAGATCACAGGGGGTTGCTAAAGTCAGGGACTGGAGATCCTTAGTCATGACGTTGCACTTGGACTAGAGGGCTAGAAAAGCTGGTTTTAAGCACACTTACCTTCCCCAAAGAGATAGAAATATAGAACCTACAAAAGCATGGGGTGGAGAACGAGGCATGGTACTCCCCTCTGGGCAGGGCGCATGGAAGCCAAGGAAGCCCAAAGAGGCTCCAGCGTCTCTGACACCATGACTCCTTTGCAGTCTCAAAGTCCCAGGAGACTGAATGCTGGGGAAGGAAAAAAGGACTCCTCTCACAGAGGCTCCTGCTCCCTGCTGGGGTGACCCCATGTGTCCCTCGAGGCTCTGTGATCATGGGACATCCACAGAGCAAAACAGGAGGTATGTGGGACCCTGAGCTACCACAGGTATCCCCAGAAATGACTAGGGGAGAGAACTATGAGACAGCACTGGAGATCCTGAAGGTTTCATTTCAGCTGGCAAGGAAGAGCCAGCAAATGTATTAATTTTCAAAAGAGCTCATATGAACCCATAAATTGGTGAGGCAGGGGATCATCTGGGTGACAAGGATACCACAGAAAAAACTTGAGACGAAAATAAATCAGTATTACCAGTGCAATACTGGTAATACCAGTGTAAAACTGTGGATGGCGAAGTTCCCAGTGATTTTTATTTTCTTCCTCATAATTTCTATATTGTCTGAATGTTTTACATGTATTGTCTTTTAGGGTCACACACACAAAAAAAACAATAAAGCTATTTTTTAACTTATCAAAAATCTTCAAAGCCAAATCAAAATGTAAAGGATAGTATAATGCCATTTCAGTGAAATACAAACTCAGTATAAATGTATAAAAAGAATAGAAGGCAATATACCTAAACGTTAATGGAACGATGATTTGAGTGGTAGATTTATGAATTTTTTTTTACCATTTTGCTTTTTTATGTTTTTTTCTCATTCTGTTCCCATATATGTTTGTCACTTTTATAATCAGAAAGATTATATAAATTATGATTATTAAAAAAAACCTCATTAATATAAAATTAAGCTGGCTGGACATGTAAATGTATACCCATCTATCCAGCTTTCTGGAATCTTTCTCTTTTATATTATTAAATGAAGAGATTGGACTAGATGAATTTTAAAGCCCTTTTCATATGGGAATTCATCTATTTTAAATTTTCAGAGATTACATGTGAAGAACTTTGGTTCTCTTATGTTTACGGTTAAAAATAAAAATAACTAATCAGAAAGGTTTTTAATTTTCCCAAAAGTTTTCCCCTTCCTCAGATTGTCTACTGAGCTGGGCATTCTGACCTAGATTTCCTTCTTTGAAACTGAGTCCTTTATTACTTCAAATGAGATTAATTCTGAAGTTCAAGATTGCTAGGCCTTCATGTTTATTTATAAGCTCCTTATTGAGGCACAAAACTTGTACTGGCTCAAAATCTGATGCAGCCTTTTCCATGCCATACTGCCCATAAATTATCCAAATACTAAGTTTCCAGATTGATTTTTTTTTCCTTCCCTCCCCCATTAAATCATCATATTAATCACTCCAATATTTTCCTTCATTGAGGATGTTGATGAATGGGAAGTAAATTATCTGTCAATTGCATATTCACCAAAGTATGTACGATTATTCCAGACTTCTTAAAAAGTAGCTATCCAAAACCGCCCACTAGAAATACCAGGAGTCTGATTTCTATTGAGTTATGGCAGCAGATGTGCTGGACTCTCCCTGCAAAGGCTAACGCTCGAGTAATCACACTGGTGCACATGAATTTGATTTTATTAGTTGCCATTATTATTTATGGTTTGCTGAGGAGCAGTGATGCATAGCTCTTTGTGGGCTCACGCTTTAGCTCACTTACCATGGAAATACTGGGCCCAGGGTATTTTTTTTTCCTCGTCTAGTGTCTCGTCCTTACAGGCATCAGTTCACCAACTCAAAACTGAAAGGAGGATCTGGAGAACTCTAGTATATGATGTTTCCCTATCCCTCTTATAGCTGATGATTTCCTTTGGGAGACACATTCTTATTACCTTTCCAATATGGCTCCACTAGAGACTATTGGGATGTACCACTCATTAATGAGGGAAGCAGATGGCGTCACAGTTACAAGTGTGAGCTTTAGAGTCACACAGATCTGGATTAAATCCTGGCTCTGCCACTTATTAGCTATCACCTTCAGAAAGTGACTTAACCTCTCGGGGCTACTCTTTGCTCAACTGTAAAATGGAAGCAATAGTAATACCTACCCCAATGGGTTATTAGTGAGGATTAAAAGAGATAAGACATTGTAGGCCCCTTAGGAGGGCTTTTAGAGCACAGATAATATCCAGTAAATTTTAGCAAATATGATTAAAAAATGAAGACCATGGACTGCTACAGAGGCTCACTGTGAATTGCAATTGTCTTTCGCTTATTCCAGAGAGGCCATGTGACTTCCCCAGGTAGCTCTCCCAATATTTTGTGTCCACTGAGTTTCTTTTTTGTTATTGTGTTTTCTGCTATGGGTTGGACAAAGACCTCACCTGTTCCTTTGTGTTCTTTTCTTGCTGCCTGCTTAGTGCTTCTCTATGTTGATACCTTTCTGGATACACGTTGCAGTGGTGAGTGGGTGACTGAATGATGTGGTTTGACACAATGAGCCTTAGGGGCAACTCTTTCACTGTCCAACATTTTAAACCCATTTTTTATAAAGGACAGTGAAAGAAAGAAAAACATAGTCTATTTAACTTGTGTTAGTGACAGGGGAAAAAAAAAAATCTAAGCACCTTTATGGCTGAAAAGGAAACCACAGTGATGATAGTTTGCATTTTCCTTGACAAACGTTTTGCAAAAATTATTTCATTTTATTTTTGTAGAAAACAAGAAGAGGTATACTGCTTAAAGGGGTTTTGTCAACTACAATGTGAAAACAAAAAGGACTTTAAGCAGCATGGTTTTTGCTGCAGCTGGTCAGGAATTCCAAAACCAGTAGCTCTTGGTGCCATGAACCACTTTCCCACTTAATGTCTTCCTCTTCCTTAGGGAGACCAGAGGCTTCCATCTGAAGTTTATTGGAGCCACTCTGATTATCATCATGATCACAATAATAATGGTAACAACAATAGCTAATACTATGTAGCTCTTATCATATACCAGATGCCGTTGGGAGTTTTTTCCCTGTGTTAAGTCATTCAATTTTTCCACAACCCTTTGAAATTAGTATGATAATTATTCCCATTACTAACAATGAGGAAATGTGGTACTTGCTGGAGGACACACAAATGGTAGGTAGTAGAGTATCGTGGCCAAGAGCCTGGGATTGGCAGAGCTAACCTTAACGAGCGGCTCACTGGACCTGTGGCTTCTCTTTTCACACGTCTGTCTTTCCATCCCTGCTCCTCTGCCAGTGTGAGCTGTAAGCATGGCACTCTTCCAAAGGCAGCCATGTCAGGGTCCACAAGTTGAAGAATACTTCTTTAAATGAGAGAAATGTAAAAAGAAGGTTTGGGGCATTGGCCCAAACCAGTTTCCTTTTGCCAACTTGTATGATTTCTTATCCTTAGTCATGGGTGATTAGAAGGAGAAAGAGGAAGCATGGATAACTCTACGGTCAACTTGAACAATGAAACATTTGGGAGACCATCTCTTCAATACAACATAGCTGCACCTTGAATACCATCACTAATAAGCCAGACTCTCAACATATCCAGCCTTAGAATGTTCTTGGGACCTCATCATCAAATGGACATCTTGAATGTCTTAAAGCTGCACAGAAACCACCTTAACTTTATGTCTGTCCCATCGCTAAGAAGAGGTCAACCTACAACAAACTGGTGCCAAGGAGAAAGCAAGAAGAGAGAACAGCTCTATTTCATTGATTGTCACGGGTTGGAAGTGATTAAAAACTCGAGTCATCATACAACTCCAAAGCCTGACATACATTTGTGAAATGAGCACCCTCTGACAAGGGCCCCTTGAACCTCTAGAGATAGAAAACATTATGTTCCAACTTGCAAAAACAAAACTGTACCCGCCTAGGTACAAATCCTCAACGTGATGAACTCACTAGTTGGTGCAGGAAGTAGGAGGAGAAAGAAACTGGGAGGCTCGTTCATTTTGGACCCAGCCAAGGGACTAGCCACAAGCCCAAGTCTTTTTTTTCAGCAGGAGAACAAGTAGGTTGGTGGGAGAGGATCCAAGTAGGTGAGGAGAATGTTACCATTAGGAAGCTGTCTGTCCACCCAGATCCTTGGGATCACAGAACCACAGAGGTTCTCCACATGAGTCTGCTGCTATATATGAGGCCCATGACACATCCCTGTAGTATGCATCATGTGGGATATAAAAGATATGCAAAGAATAAAATGAGACAAAGAGGCTGGCTTCAAAGTTTGCTGAGGATTTGGGTTTCCTCGGGGAATTCATTCAAGCAAGAGCTTCCGCTCTGCCAAACAGATGGGCTGTTTCCATTGTTCCTCTCCCATTAGGATTCAAAATTGATGCAAAGACATGGCAAGAGAAGCTAAAGAAAGAAAATATTCTAATACCTAAATAAAGTTGTTGGGTGTTAGGTGTATTCCACCTGTGCAGAAACGTGTTTTGCCCTGCAAGAGTCCTACACCCCCACACAGTCCAGAAGATCAACCACCCTGAGAGGTCACGAGGGGCTCACGGAGGCAGAAGGGTAGCTGGCACAAGGTAGATGTCACAGCTAACATAATGGCTGGCCAGACGGAAGACCTGGGGCTATACCTGGCCTTTAGTGTTGCTCACACGTACTGCGTATCCTATTGTCTGCCCACAGTTTTAACATCGTTCCTATGCTCATGGATTATTAGGTATTCTCCTGGCACTTATTTACTCATTCCAAATGTACCAAGACACTGACGTATAAATGGAAGATTCGTAAAAGAGAAGATATAATTTAGAAAATTATAAAAGGCCAAGTATCAGAAATTCAAACTGAAACGACAGTGAAAAGGCATTTTTCACTTCTCAGATTAGCAAAGAGCTTCAAATTGTAACACCCAGGTCTGGTGAGAATGTTATAAAAGGGACCCTGTCTTGATGATGATCATGATGATGACAGCTATGCAAGCTCTCGTACCTCGTCAGTGCTCGATAAAGAGTGGCCAAGTGAATGAATAAGAAGTTCCAGGAATTCTGCCTTTCAGTTCTTCTTGGACTTAGCCAGGCCCATCCGCACTAGTGATGACTTTTCCCTGCAGAACATCAAAGTCACTGCAAAGCCTTCAACAGACAGCTATTTTATGAGGCCCTATCTGCTCTAGAATGGTATCTTCATCATTCTAACAAACAACCCCAGGGTAAATGGCTGTGTCTCCCTTCACACTGAAAATTCTCCTTGGCCCTGGCTGAAAATGTAATGAGATGTGCAACGGACTTGAAGTTCAAAGTATGATTCATGGATTCATGTTGTCCGAGAGTCATCTGTCAAGAGAGCATTCAGCAGTACCAACTATTCTTTCCAGGAAGGCTTGGCTAGTGGTGTTTTGGTTTAATGCAAAGCCATTTGGTCCTATAAATGCATAGGTGAGCCGCAGTAGTGGTAGCAGGCTGCTACTATTTGTTCATTTTGGGATGTCTCGGGGGGCTGACTCTCCCTAAAAGGAGTACACAGAACACATTTTGAGTCAGAAAGCGATAAATGCGAGGAAGCACTCACACAAGGAAATGCAGGATTCCAGAACCATTAGGACTGACTTGCTCTTGTTGCAAATGAGAAAACTGAGGCTGAGAGAGGTTAAATAAGCACCTGACGTTAAACATCCAGACCTGGAACCCTGAGAAACAGGTTCCCAATTTGGGACTATTTCCACTTGGACTAGGTGGGTCACAGAATGTTTCATGGAGCACCAGTTCTACAAGATTTTCTAGAGGAAGGCAGACGGGAGAAGGTAAGGGAAGTTCTTGGAGTGGTATATGCACTATTCTCTATCCACCCAAACTCCTGCCTCCCATCCCACTTCTGTCTGGAGGTTCATAGTGTACCCCAGCATTTAAAAGTCTCTGAGAAGACATTCAGCAAGGAAAAGTTTTTAAAGTTGTTTAATTCAATGCTTCCAAGTTCATGTGATCACAGGATCTCTATCACATTCAATGACAGTTCTATAGGAGCTGTATTCCTCAGAGAACACTTTCAGAAATGATGTGCTGTAACTTCCACAAGTCTTTCTTCACCAGCTGCAAAATGGTGATGAAAAATTACTACAGAGACAAAGACGGAACCTCAGAAATAAATGAACCCTCCCTCCCCGGAAGCCTCCTGATCTGAAATACTGGGAGGCACTAATAGTGTCCCCTGTAGTCCTGAATCCTTTGGAGATACTGCGAACTGCACCTGATGAACTTTTGTCCCTAGCCTGAGTAGAGTGGTCGATGTGCTAATGTGAATTCTGCACTCACCGCCCAGAAAATATGACACTTCTTAGTAAACTGCTATGCTACTTGATTATTTTTACAAATCTTCCTCTTTACATTTTTTTTTAAGTTTATTTCTTTATTTTTGAGAGAGACAGAGAGAGTGAGCGGGGGAGAGGCAGAGAGAAAGGGAGAGAGAGAGAGAGAGAGAGAGAGAGAGAATCGCAAGCAGGCTCTGCACTGTCAGCACGGAGCCTGATGTAGGGCTCAAACTCACAAACTATGAGATCATGACCTGAGCTGAAACTAAGAGTTGGATGCTTAACTGACTAAGCCACCCAGGCACCCCCAAAAGCTTAAATAGTCAGAACAAGTTTTTGCATTTTCTATATCATGGTATTTTCCCTTCGCTTTACTAAAATATGAATAATTAAATAACTTTCCAAGGTCACTTTATTGGAATTAACTATCATGGGAAAGAAGTTGAAAGCCCCAAATGGTATCTTCCAATAGCAGAGAATCAGAGGACTTTGTAAACTGTTTCAGAGTTCAAAACATATTTGATGAAATACAAGGCCTGTCCTAGACCCTATCCCTCAATTGTTTAAGATTCGGAAAAGCATTTTAGCTCTCTTTGTTTCATCAAGAAGCATTGGGTCCGGTACGGCTCATTCATTCTTTGCAGCATAATCACTTTGAAGTCTGGAAAGTCCCCTGATAGGTGCTCATCAAACGAGCCTTGAGGTTCTTGCAGCATATTCCTGCCTCTGCTGTGTTCAACTGTCTTGAACAGTTGTGAAAGAGATACCCAGAAACGAGCATGACCCTAAATGGAGCCAATTGGCTCCTTTTAAGGATCTCTTCCCTGCTTCAGAGAAATATCCCCAGGGCATGGCTTATATGCCTGCCAAGAGAGATGGGATGGGCAGTAAGTGATGAGCACAGTTTGCACATGTGGAAGGGCTCGGTGGCTCCTGTCAGGGGAGCTGAACTACAGAGGTTGAACCCGAGGCTTGGCTTAGGGAGGTAGGAAAGGAGAGAGGAGGCAGGGACAGAGGGGAGGGGTGATTTCCATCCTAAGCATATTCTTCACAAGTGGTACCCTCTCCTAAGTATTTTAAGGTAAGGTACAGTTAACAAGATGTGAACCTTCATGAAATGTGTGATTACATTTCCATTGGGCAGATCTTGAGATAGAGATGAAAAATATGCTGCCTTAACCATGTATTCCCCACCAACCAGAGGCGCAAAGCCCCTCACACTCCAGCAGCCTCAGTCTGGTGCCTCAGACATTCTACTAAGTCTCTGTGTAACAAAAGCCTGAAGGGTCTTTTCTTTATTGTTTGACTACTCAGAATGGAAATATTGTCTCTTTTGAGTTAAATGAGTACTTGAGTGTATCTAAAGTAGCAAGAACAAGTTCTCTGCTCCTGAAGCTTTCCAATCCATTTCCGATGTTGACTATGTGGGACCCAGATGTAATCTGGGAGCAAATCTAGAGAATTTTGTCCTCTACTCTGGGCACCTAATAAACAAGAGAAAGCTTGATAGAGTGGAAAAGGAAGAGGGATCAAGTGATTGATGAAAAAAGATTAAAGTAATTAAAACATAGTTTGACCAAGGCATGACTAAGATTGAAAGGAGTAGAAGGTTAAAAAGTCCACAAATATTTGCGTTGCAAAAAATTTTCTGTCACACACATGTACACACACACACACACACAGACACACACCAACACACAACCGCAGATGGGATTGAACGAAAGCCTTTTCTTTAAGGAGTTTAAAATAGACTGGTGGGAGAATTCTTGCATTCCTGAAAGGGTCTAGGGGCTCCTCACAAGGGAACTGAATCCAAAGGTTAGCCTGGGGGAGGCAGAGGGGAATTAGGGGCAAAAATGGTAGTGATTTCTGTCCCAAGTACATTCTCCAAAAGTGGTGTTCTCTTTTGTGGACAGATGTGATGGCAAGGAAGGCAATGTAGGTCAACTTTGGGGTTTAATATCCTCTCTCATTACTCTAATATGGTGTTTCTGGTGCAATAAGGCATGGCAGAAGAAACAACTGGAGACAATAAGTCATTGTCATTAATGTGTGCCTTGAGATAATGGCCATTGTTTCTTGCCATTATGAAGCCAAAAGACTTGAGATAAACTTCATTACCTCATTTGAGATTTGCAGAACAGTACAAAATGGCGTCTGATAACTTTGCTGTATGCCCACCTTAGAACGCAGTTACTGGCTGCCATTCCTGCTCATAGTTTTATAGTCTTCAGCAAATCATGTAGCATTCTCAGCCATTCTCCCGAGGTACTTGAACTCTCCTAACAGAGGAGGAGTTTTGATAAGGAAAGACGAGGCCTGCAAGTTTGTTAAACAGAAGACAAGTTTTTCTCGGGTGTGTCCTAAGGCACTGGTAGAAACATTAACTGGCAGGATAAAATTAGAGATAATCCACAAAGCCAACAGACTGGAGCTGCAAAGCACTGCTGCTCCCAAATCCTTGTTTTATCACCCGTATTTCTGAGGAACCACATATTATATAATGAGATGCTTATTTCATCAGTGATATATTTTCACAGTGGGGGAGATTAGAAAGCACACTGCAATTGTGGTAGACTGCATTATAGTTACCAAAGGTCACCACTGTCTGCATCCATGCCCTTTGCAATGACTTTGCAGATCCTTGCTCTAGAAACAGTATCTATTTCCCTCCCCCATCGATTCAGGTTTGGCCATGTGGGCAGAAAGGACTGTGTGCCAACTCTAAACCAAAGCCTGAAGGCATAGCATGAGTTTCCCCTTTCTCCTTCACACCTCTGCCATTGCCACGAGAAGAACATGCCCTGGTTAGCCCAATGCCCCAAGGAAGATGAAATGCATAGAGTAGACTTGGACCCAATCTGCAGCTTAGGGCCACAGCTAACCAAGTTGAGCCCAACCTAGAAATGCCTAGATAATAGCATGGTTTTGAGTGAGAAAAGAAATGACTGTTGTCTTCAGCTAATGAGTGCTAGGGTGCTGTTACACAGCATTACTAAGGAAAAATCTATGAGCTGTAAGTATAAAGAAAAAAATAAACACCCATAATCCTACCATCCAGAGATAACCGCTATTTGGCGTGTGCTTTTTCCCTAGTATTTGTTTATGTACCCATATGGGTGTGTGCTATATGTCAACTTTTATAAAGCAATATATATAGCACATACTGGTTTGAAACCTTTTTTTCACTTAATTGGGATTTTCCCCCAAATCAATAAGTATATTTTAAAACATTTTTGCTTAATTTAATGAATATGTAGTGTTCCACAATAATGATGTAGCATATATATTTTTAAATTTTAGTTGCCGAATTCAAGTAGTAGCTGAATATATTTTCTTTGTAGAAAATACACAAATAGGTGGACTAAAATGTTAAGTCCTACTTTAACATGCACCTTCCCTGATATATATTCTTTCACTCCCCAGAGATAAGCACTATAAAAATCTGATTTATCATTATATAGACCTTTTTACTATGCATTTATTGCATGTACAAATATACCTATACATGTATAAGATTTTTTTAAGTGATTGGGGGGCGCCTAGGTGGCTCAGTCAGTTACGCATCCACCTCTTGATTTGGGCTCAGATCGTGATCTCACAGTTGGGTGAGTTTGAGCCCCACATCAGGCTCCACAGTGACAGTGCAGAGCCTGCTTGGGATTCCCTGTGTCTCCTTCTCTCTCTGCCCCTCCACTGCTTGCACTCTCTCTCTCAAAATAAATAAATATACTTAAAAAAATACATAAAAGTGATTGGTATTGTAATCATTTTATAATGTGCAACTTCTCTTTTTCACTTAGCAGATTCCTTGAGAGATCATTACATGGCAGCACGTAGATTTACCTCCTGATGTTAAACTGGCGAATAATATACCGTAACGTGGACATGCCACAATTTACTGACGTACTCCATCTTTAACAGACGTGTGAGTTGTACCCAAGTTTGTGGACTCTTCGCTGAACATCCTTCTTCATGCCTCTGTGAGCACATATGCAAGTGTTCCTTCAAAATCAGGATGATGAGAGGAATTCGTGATTGTAATTTACCTCCACCAACAGCAGAGGAGAGGACCCATGAGCACCAACACCGACCAAGTCCTCTCCATTTGTTTCCAACTAATTTTGCAGGTGGCCTCCAAATGTCAGCTTCCTAATCTTTAACGGGGCCATGGCGATTCTTACCTCATCATATTATGAAAGGAAATTATTAGAGAAGTCTCCACTATCAGCTGTAGTAGCATGGCTCTCGTTTTCTTCACCGTTGCCTGCTCGCTTTTCACCACCCCAGCCCACTATCCTTCTCACATTCATACATTTCACACATTTCCCTAGGCCTTCCCCAGCCTTCCTACTTCTCAAAGACCAAATTCTCACTGAATTTCAAGGTTAATTGTCTCCTTCGTCACATGATTCACTGGCCATTCTTTCCAACCATCATGCATGTCCTTGCTATGCCATTTTTCTTTTTACTTAAAAATACCAGGCATTTGGGGCGCCTGGGTGGCGCAGTCGGTTAAGCGTCCGACTTCAGCCAGGTCACGATCTCGCGGTCCGTGAGTTCGAGCCCCGCGTCAGGCTCTGGGCTGATGGCTCGGAGCCTGGAGCCTGTTTCCGATTCTGTGTCTCCCTCTCTCTCTGCCCCTCCCCCGTTCATGCTCGGTCTCTCTCTGTCCCAAAAATAAAAAATAAAAAATAAAAAATGTTGAAAAAAAAAATACCAGGCATTTAATAATAATGTTAAAATGGATGTTTTTATTGATTCTTAACTCTGTATGAGGCACTGTGCCCAATGCTTTTGTAGACATTATCTCATTCATCATCACTATGCTATTATTATTATCTTCTTGCACAAGAAATTCTAGAGTCTCAAAGACTTTAAATACCCCGCTCAAGGCCACACATAAGTGGCAGAGCAGAGATTCGAAGCAACGTCTCTATGTTGTAAAGCCTCTCATTAATCGCTCTGCAATGGTTCCAACTACTCTGCTTACCCCTTCAAGAAACTGGAACCAGGTTTCTGAAGGCGGAGGCAGAACCTGCCTTTCTTTGCATTCATTTGGGCAACATAACACAATGCCCTGCCCTTGGAGGGTACTCAGTTCTTGTGTTGACTGGCTGGGTCTCTACCTTTCCAGGCCCACATTCCAGGCACAAATCGTCAATCGTTCCTACCATGGCACATGGCCTCATCTAAGTCCTTGGGAGAAAGCTAAGATTTTGTTGAATAAGCACTGTGTACCCACCTCTTATGCAAGAGCTGTTTGGGCTACACAAGAAACAGATCATACAGCCCCTCATCTTAAAGAACTTCTAGTCCATAGCTGAAGGATAACATGTAGATCATTGGAACAAGTTGTTATGAATCAGAATGCCCCCAAACACTGACCCAGACATAAAGACCTGAACCAAATCAAGAGTCACATAGCATGCAATAAGTGCTTGGGAAGAGAAAACCTCCATCAAGCTGAGGTCATGTGAACTGGCCTTTGAAGAACGGGTGAAAGGGGGCAAGTGGGAGGACATTACTGAGGTGAGAAATAGCCAGAATGAGGTCATGAATCCAGATTTCCAAGTCCTCCTTCTTTCCCATGCTCTGGGCTTCCCTGCTTCTCTATTTCCCTCTCTATAAAGTGGGGATAATAATATAGTACAGCACTTGTACTTAACAAAAATAGTAAAATGATCATTAGATCATAGGCTATGCCTGTAAAGCCCTTTGAACTCCATTACAGAAAGGAAGTGACTATAAAAAGGAAAGTTATTATTAGTGTGAATGTGGAAGAGTCTCCCCCCCCTTTTTTTTAAACCAGAGCAATTCTCCTTTCATAATTAATTTCAGTCCTAGAAAGCAGTGGCCTTGCAGATTCCTGCATAGAAAAACTTCTTTATTCCTACGTTTCAGACAGAGACATTAGACTGAGAATAACAATTCCACCTGGAAAATAGAAATGGTCAGAAATGATTAGGTCCCACCGGTATCTGAATGGCTAAAAGATTCCATATATAGGAAGCAATTTAAATAATCCAGGTGATAAAGGTGATTATGAACTAGTGATTCAGTGGGAAGCTTGAACCATGGCCAGTCTGGCCTTGGGCTGAAATGACCAAATCTCATATTTAAGCCCATTAGAACATGTTTGCACAAAACTGTGAAGCAATCCTGGTTGTTTGTGGCCAAAAAAACAGTCCACACAGTAAGTGCATTGTTCCCAGTATAATGCTAAGATTTGTCTTTCAAGATTGGAGCCTTTCCCTCTAGAAAACAAATTTTGAAAAGGAAAAATTGCCAACTGCCTCAACTATGGGTTTAGGGGATATCTCCTCGTAGAAGAGAATGTGGTATCACTCCATGTTGCCAAGATGGCAAGACTGTGGGCAGTCTGTAGACGTGGTTAGAGGGAAGGAGATTTCCGATTAACCCAGAAAGGAATTGGTAATACTTAGAGCTAGGGTAAAGTGATAAGAGACTTCATCTTGAGGTGGTGAGTGTCCCAGCACTGGAGGCATTCAAATGCCAAGAGAGTGACAAGAGAAGAGCTTCCCAAAACAGATAATTGGACCAGATGACTTATGGTTGCCGATTATACCTATGGCTAGAGTGTTTCTTCATAATCAAAGATGGCTCTAGTCCATACAAAAGGAACCTGGAACCAGGAATGGGGCGGGGACAAATGAAAAGTTCCCTTTGCAAAATGTTCTCCAGCTGCGAAATACTCAGCATCAACTGTGTTTTAGCATTTACTGAAACAGCCCTGGCTTCACCATTTCTTAAATGAAAATTATCAGAGTTTGGGATTTGGGGGATCGTTTTTCTTTTCCAAAAAGAAGACTTTAAGAAAACAAGTATGCTATGACCTGACATGACCTGATCAGTGCCCTGCTCTGGACTGCATCATTCTCCAGGATACTGTCAATCTTGGTGTTATGATGACCCAAGGATCCCAAGGTATGCTCTCAGCAAAGACACTTACGGGGGTAGTAACGGTAATATAATGGCAACAACAACAATAAAGGTAATAATGAGAACACAACAACTGCCACTGAGAGTATGCCTACTGGTCCCGATGCTACTCTAACGAGATAAACTCATGTAAACCCATTTTACAGATAACTGGAACCAAGCTTTGGAAGGAGTCAGTTTGACTATCCAGTCATGTAACCATTATGCTACGCCCTTGACATTTCAGGGGTTTTTTTCCCTGTAAGCATGGTTCTACGGCAACGGTTTTATGTGCTGTGTTTCCAAAACCTTCTCTCTGCCTTTTGAAGAATGTGGGCTCTTGGAATCCACAGCAATAGCCCTGGTACCACGCACCTCAAACCCTGTCATCTCTCGCCTGTGTCACTTACAAGCTGTGTAACGTATCCATTCTCATCAAACCTGCTCTCTATCGATAAGCCAGGGGTAATAATACCTACCCCTTATATCTACTTTGAGGATGAAGAATGCCTGTGTCTGTGCTGTCCTTAGTGTGACGCTAGCACAGAGGTACCCCTCCAAACATGAACTGTGTCTACCACGAAGGAATCCCCTGGAACCGTGCCACATGTTTCCAAATGTGGAATATTTCACGGGGCATCATGCGATGATGAAAGTGGCCGTTCTGGTCTCTAGTTCATGTGCCAGTTTGGGGGCCTTTAGGACACCAGCCCAGGACTGGGCAGGCAGGGCCCACCAGACACCTGCCGTCTGATTGATTCAACACTGAGACATGTCAGAGCAGAGACCAGTCTCCTTGGTGTTTACTGCAAAAGTTGCCAAACATGCTCCGCGAGCAGGAATGATCGTCTCCCTCGCTCCGTGGCTGGATTCCGGAGCCCGTGGGAAGTCAGAGGCAAACAAGATTCCATGAAATCCAGTCAGGATGCTCGAAGGGGGTGGGGTGCTTCTAAAAGTTACACATTAATTTGGGTAAATTCAGATTTATCTCACATCGCTTGTAAATAGATGGGAATCGGAATTACGGGACGCTTCAAAGAGCCCTGATAATTTCCAGGTGTTGGGAATCATTTAGTAAAAGGCAATGGGAAAAAACAGGGTTATCAGCAAGGCTTTTCTCAGATGAAAGGTCCAGAGAATGCATCCACAACACCAACGGCTCCGTGCATCTTTAATGGACAACAGTTATGCCCCGCACCAAAGTGCAAAGCAAAGGGAATACAGGGCTTGAAGGCAGAGACGGACATTCGCTTTTCTAGAATTCGACAGAATGAGATTGTGTGTTTCCATGTAAGAGCCATGTGGTTGTAAAGTGTACACAGAGAAGTTTTGTGAACAGATCCATTTCCCGCGGACAGAGGATGTCATTTGAGAACCTTTATCTTAACACTTGTGGGATGTTAAGGTGACCGACAGTCCTTGTGCCTGGGACTGAGGGGGTTTCTCAGGACATAGGACTTTTGGTTGTAAAATCAGGACAGTCCATGGCAAACTGGGCCAAATTGGTCACCTCTCAGTGCTTCCTAATCCTTTGGATTATGGCCCTCTCTTCCCATTTGCTTCCCGTTCTCTTCTTCTTTCCCCCGCTCATTTAATCCCTAGTTTTCCCTGCACATTCGACCCATCTGGGGAGCTTTGGAAACTCCCAATACCCAGGCCACACGTCAGGTCCACCACATCACAAGCTCTGCTGTAGGACCCAGGCTTCCAGCATTAGGGTTTAGAATCACTGCTTGACGTAGGCACCACGTTAACAACCGGTGGGAAAAGGATGGGGTGGCTAATGCCCACTCCTATTTCAAGGAAACCCACTGTAAACTAAAACTCCTCGTGACAAGAATAATCTCCAGCTAACTGGTTTGATACATTTGTATCTTTCTCCCAATGTCTTCTAAAAACTAGGCCCCCCCATGCTCATGCGTAGGCACTCGCCACCTTTAAGCATGTTGGAAAAGAACTGACATTTATAGTTTTGCAATCAAATAAGCTTGAACCATGATAAAATGGATTGGACTTAGCTATTACTGACAGGCTCTTATCGCTGAGAGTGCTAGCAATCTTCAGGGCTTTTTAAATATTTTCCTTAACCTGAGCCACGATTTGTGCTTCAGAGAGTGGAAGACGAAGCCAGGGTACAAAAGGCAGACAGACCAGGGTTTGAATCTCTCCTCGGCCATTTACTCCCTAGGGGAAGGACAACGTACTCCCCCCTCAAACCCCAACTGATCTATGATTTGGAGGTGATAGTATCTTCAGAGTCACTAGCAGGTAAAATAAGAGAATGAATATGTTGAGTTTTACCCCGTGCTGGTTCTTGGTGGATGCTCAGCAAGTAGCAATGTCTCCACCCCCACCTAGAGGGAAAATGAAATAAACACCTACCTGATAAATGATTGCTGATTTGTGTGGGAAAATCAGTATCTGTGGGGGGAAAAAAATGGCTTTGAACTAAGGGTTCCCCTCCTGAGCCAACAGAATCATTCATCCAGAACAACAGACAATTGAAACCCTACCCCACCCATTTACACATAGCTACTCCCAGATCTCTGGAAGATACTGTATTAAGATTTGAGCCACAGGCTCTGGTCAGTGCCTCCTTGAGCTTTTGATGTGGGCTTAAAATCTCAGGTCCCAGAGAATGAAGTCCGTTTCACCAGCAGAGACAAGAAGGAAAGGAACGTGTGCTCTGGGCGAGGCACCAGCTCAGAGTTTCACCCAGCCTGTTCAGGAGAGACGGAGAAGGGGAGGGGGGAGCATCCAGATGCAAACTGAAGCTTCTAAATAAACTGCCTGAACTTGGCGATCAGAGGCATGGTATAAGTACTTCCCTGTTTCAGAGGCAGCCTGAAAGAGAGAAGTACTTACACTGCGCCTCTGATCCAACCATGCTCACCCTGGGTCCTCACTTTGCAATTCCGTATGTTAGACGGGTACTGAATTAATCCTTTCTGCTCACTACTCTGATGTTACAGATGTGAGACCTTTGCCCCAGAGCTTCTCACCTATTCCTGGGTAAACAAATCGGGTTTCTATTGTCTGGCATCCTCATATGCAAAGATAATGATTTTTCTCCCGACTTCAGATGCTGTAACCTTGTGGAGAATAGAGTATGTTCAAGAGTACTAGCTTATTTCATTGTAGTCTTTATTCTTGGGAGGGTTGCAGGGGTGGGGGGTGGTCAGATGCTCTACACGAAGGTAATGTTCAGCTCTTCACTGGTTACAGGCTTCATCTCCATTTAGTTCCTTGGCGAAAGAGTGATTGCGATGTAGTGACTCCGGCTCCTTAATCTACATGATTATCAAAATCAACCAGAGGGCTGTATAAAAATCCAGATTTCTGGGCTACACCCAGATCTACTAACTTGGAATCTCAGGGGTATATGAGTGAGGACTCTCCAGATGGATAGTGGCAGAATTGAACTGAATTATGCGGATGCCCAGCTGGTGTCTTGGAGAATTGCTTGGTGTGGGGGAAAACCCCATACATCCGATAACCAGAAGCACAAGAAGGAAAGCATTCTGTGTGAACCTTGAAGGAGAGACACAGGAGAAGTGAGTTTTTCCCTTACAGCTGCACTCAGTTGAAAACCAGGGATAATCATTTCCATTTTTCTCCCTAGATAGGTTTCTTAGTGTAACGCACGCAGCCGCGTGTGCATCCCTGTGTAAGCTACACGGCCAGAAGACGGCCTCCCTCAGGCTTCTTTCTAGCCATCAGCAGACTCTCTTTTCTGCTTTTCCATCTGACCCCTGCAAACACTGGCCTTTTGCAAAAGACCAACCATTCAGTTTCAGGCTTCTTTGTGTTGAAATGCTTTTTCCAAGCAGAGGAAGTCCACTAATTTCTTTGAGGACTTGCCTAAATCTTCCTTTTGAAATCAGCTTTTGAACTTAGTTTTCAGCTATACATCATATTTGGGGAGCCCACGGTAATTAGAAACTAGTAATTTTCTGCTCTGGGGCAAGCAACGAACGTAGTACCACTCTTGGCTAGTCAGATGAGGCCTTTTCATGATCTGTCATAGTCTTGAAAGAACAATGGACTTTTCCTACTAATCCTAAATAACCCCAAAGTCATTTAAAGTCCCTTCCACTGCCAAAAGATGGAAGGTGCGGGCACCTTAAAAATACATTTTATGGACACACTTCTACAACAATACGCATTTCAGTGACAGTCTGGACACACACACACACACACACACACACACAGGGGGACAGAACGTGAAGGGAGTTTTAAACTCCGAGGATAGAAGGGGCAGGGACACCCACGAGATGAAATCACAAATCTGGGTGCAAAATCACCTTCACTGCCTTCTAATTTTTTATTTGTCTGATCTGATTGTTTTGGTTTTGCTGGATCTCAGCTTCTTCTGAGTAACAGCGGTAGCAATAATGAGAATTAATATTTTTGGAGGGCTTACTGTACCTCACACCGCTGAGGCTTTCCAATGTGTGCTCTCTCAATCACTGTAGGAAAGTGTGGGGGTGAATTCTGTCATAACCTTCCCCCCCATTTTATAGATGAGAAAGGTGAGGCAAAAAGAAGTGAATTATCTGAGGCCACAGGTACCAAGCTGGCCTCCAGAGTGTGTGCCCCTAACTCCCAGGCCACACTCTCAATAACTTTCTTAGGCCTGTCCATAGAGGTATAGGAAAGGACCCCCTTCCACCCGCACCCCACTCTCAGGCAGGTGTCCATCAACCCCACTGCACCCAAGAGATGACACATGATTTCTCTTGTAAGGTCATCACCCAGTTACACCCAGAAGCTCAGAATTCTCTTTTCACACCACCCTGGTTCCAGCTCCAGATAGAACCTGTGGCCCTATGCCCCTTCCTGCGTGGACCCGCCACACCGTGGTCTCCTGCATGTGTCTATCCAAGGGCGGGACTCAAGTCAAAATTTCTCTGAACAATAATTACACTGAAGTGACTATTTTCAGGTTTTAGCCTTATTTTAATAGTTACAAAACAGCAGGAATAGTGAAAAAAAAACCAGCAGCCGTAACAGGTACCATTGATGAGCCTTTTGTATGAGGCACACTCTGCATGTTGAATCTTTGCCTACTTTAATCAGCTCAGATGCCTTGCAAGGTTGATGTCATTACCTCCACCTCAGAAATGGGCAAACAGAAGACTCAGGAAGATTTTACCCAATGCAATAAACGAAGTGACGGGGCTGGGAATTGAACCAGGTGTATGTGATGCCAAACCCATTCTATCAGCTTCTGCCCTTTGAAACTAAGAAGGCTAAGAAGCCCTTTCTGGAGTTCCCGCCCACTGCCAGCCAGGGGGCTGTGCCCCTCTTTTCTCCATCATGTATTTAATATGTTGTTTATCGGGGGGGGGGGTTACTTACTCACTTATTGTCTAATTTCTAAAAGGAAACAGAGAAAAAAAGTTGAAATAGCATCCTAGAGTGGCATCCGAGGCTCCGGGATTGAATTGGCTTCTTACCCAAAGGGCCATAATAATATCTCACAGAGGGTGTTCCCCCGCATCGCTGTGTCTCCCTCTCTACTGGCAGCTCATCTCCTTCTTAATCTCTCTCTCCTACTTTCGGCCTCCACACTTTGAGTATCTGTTTATATGAAAGAAGTGTTATGGCATCTCCCCAGTGCTATAAAAAATACCTCACTTTGTCTTTCAAACAAGGTCAAGCGTATTCGAGAAAATGAAGAAAGGACCCTGAAGTCGTCTGAGTGCTTTGCTCTTTGTGACAGCGGTGGGATCTGAGAATCAGGACTCTAAAAGCCCTTGGACAGCAAATCCGTCAGCACAGCGACCAAGTTAGTCAAGACTGATGGGGCCCCCTGCTGCCTGCCCAGGGTCTCCTCTCTCTCTGTAGAGGATACTATCCGCCACTTCAGTCCCTTTTTCGCTCCTCCTTTGCTCACCATTCAGACAACATCATAGGGTGGAAAGAACAGGCTTTGGGGCCCGAAGGATTGGGTTTGACTTAGTTCAGCTTCTCACTGGCACCTTCTGAGCTTCAATTTCATCTGCTCAAAGAGGGTTGTAATAGCTCCCTGAAGCGTTCTGTGGGATTCAGTGAGATAATGGTGAACAAGGAACATCGCACAGGCCTGGTCTGTAGCAAGTGCTCACCTGATATGTACATCTTCTGAGTGGTTTCTCTCCTTCTGAATTTACGATGCCCACCGGCTTTTTAATACTGATTGACTGATTGAGATTGTGAGCAGGAGAGGGGCAGAAAGACAGGGAGACAGAGAATTCCAAGCAGGCTCCCCACTGTTAGCACAGAGTCCTACACAGGCCTCAAACTCACACGCGGTGAGATCATGACCTGAGCTGAAATCAAGAGTCAGACGTTTAAACTCCTGAACCGCCCAGGCGGCCCTACCCTCCCACCTACTTAAACAAACAAAAACTCAGTTTCTTTCTCCTTTTGTGTCATTTATGTTAGCATTTGCCTGTGATGTCAGAACACAAAAGTTGAGAGCTGAGTTGCCGACACTATAATGGAAAAATGGTACAGAACAGTTATTACGATTGAGGGTTCTGGAGTCCAGCTCTGCCACTGACCAGCTGGGTGGAGCAAATAACATCTGAGCCTCAGTCTCCCTCTCTGTCCAAGGAGATAACAATACCTGCTTCATGGGAATGATCCTGTCTCAGCACTTGGTAGACCCCCTGGCATAGAATAAATGTTCAATACATTTCATCTATTACTATTATAACTGGTTATGAAGACTAATATTTATAAATAATTTAATTTTAAGACATCCGTCCTGGAGCTCCTGGGTGGCTCAGTCGCTTAGGTGTCTGACTCTTGATTTTTGCTCAGGTCATGATCTCACGGTTCATGAGATCAAGCCCCCTGTTGGGCTCTGTGCTGGCAGTGTGGAGCCTGCTTGAGATTCTCTCTGCCTCTCTTCCTCTGTCCCTCCCCCTCCCGCTCAAAATGAATAAACAAACATAAAACAAAAGAAAGAAATCAGTCCTGATTCAAACTTATCCTTATAATGTCACTTTTTCCTGCATTCTGAGTGGAAGAGAAAGGAGCAGAGCCATAGTTACAAGCCAAGAAATGTCCAGAGTCCTAAGAATGCCCAGGGAGTGTCGTATGCATGAATGGCCTGTAACATCTGGTGTCCTAACTCAAATAACAGCTAACACATATATCGTGTTTATGACATATACCACGCATTTGAAATGTTTTACACATACTGATTCATTGCATCCTCACCAACATTCCATAAAATATTATTATGATCATGACCATTTCATGAATGAGGAAAATTGGGCCTACAGAGGCTAAATGACTTTGCCTAAGGCTACACAGTGTCAAAAGTCAGGATTTGAACCCAGGCAATCTGGCTACAAAGTTTACCCTCTATGCTACTATACTGCCTTTAAAAAACTGTAGAAAACCACCAATTTTAATATTGTGCTCTTGATGAAAGGACTTGAATTCTGACAACTGACCGCCTAATTGAGCTTTCAAGCACAACTGGAATGTGAAATGGGGATCCCTCACTTTCTGCATTCCATTGGGAATTCCATTTATTTAATCAGATAAATCCCCCATGAAGTGTATGTCCTTGGGTTCCAGGTCTCCCTGGAGGCTGGGCCTTAGGAAAGAACCCCTTCCCAACCTCCATGTATATGAAGAATTCTAAAGTCACCCAAAGACTCACACTCTTGAATAATCCTGTCCCCTTGAATGTAAGCAAGTGACTGGCTCTAAGGCAGTAGAGTAGGCGAAGGTGACAGATGTCACCCCTGTTAGGGTATTACTGAGCGAGAGTCTCCTGCTGGCCTTAAAGAAGAGAGTCGCCATGTTGTGAGAAAGCCTGAGAAGGGCCACATGCAAGGACCTGCGGAGCAGCCCCCAGTGGACAGCCGGCAAGAAAGTGTGGCCTCAGTCGCATAGTTACCCAGAGCAGAATGCAGCCCAACCCTGTGAGCTTGGAAAAGGGCCCCAACATCCAGAGAGAAATGCAGCTCACCAACACTCCGATTCCAGCTTGTGAGGCCCTGAGCACAGGACACGGGCAAGCCGGGCCCAGACTTCCGATCCAGGGAAACTGTCAGATAACAACTACGTGTTGTTCACGCTGCTAAGTTTATGATCATGTGTTATGCAGCAATAGAAAATAAATATGCACTGCCTTTGTCATCACGTAGGTGGGTAAACTGGACTTGGGGAGACCAGATAACACTGGAGGGATGAGACAAAAACCTTCTAAGTAATCAAACTCCTTCATCTAGCACCAAAGAGTATCTTGCAGGCATTAAATTAAAAATAGAAAAGGAGAAATACAAAGAGAGTAGAACTTAAATGTTCTCACCAGGAAAAAAAAAATTTAAAAATTTAAAAAAGCCTATGTGAGGTGATGAATGGGTTCATTACTTGGATGGAGGAAGCCCTTGTACAATGTATACTGTAAATACCTTACCATTTTACAGGTCAACTGTACCTCACTAAGGCTGAAATTAAAAAGGAGGAGGAGGAGGAGGAGGAGAAATAATACAGGAGATTCCCCAACTAGGATTGAAAAAAATACCAACGGAGATGGTTTACCCCTTTGAGTTAATGTTTTTCCCAACTGGGCATTTCGCTTCTTTTGCAAGGCTGTAGACTAGAGGAGCAGAGGGCGCCTCAGAAATCTAGCTCTTTCGTTCCCCTGGCTCCAGGAAGGGCTCCCACCTAAATCACATTTAATGAAGAGGTGTCTACTCTTGAACTTCTCCCTTGACATTCCAACGACTTAAAACCTTCAACCTGAGAAAATTCTTTCTATCCACTGGAAGTCCTCCTTCCTAAGCCTGCTTTCCTTTGGCCCTTCTAGGATGGGGTGGGGGCAGGGGGAAGCAGGCTGTCTGCATCCTATGCACAGCAACACTTCATATATTTGAAGACAGATAAATCCCTCTTAATGCTTGTCTTCCTGAGGCCCAAATCCCCTCGCTCCCACCCCATCTCTCTGGTTCCCTGAAGTCTCTTGAAATGGCTTCTTGCTACCGACACCCCTTTCTTACAAGAGTGTGTGAACACCCAACCTCAGGAGCCACAATTCTCTATCAGGAGAGCAGTTCAGAGATCCTATTTTACCGCAATCTAGCTAAAGAGAGCCCCTCAGATTATATGGGGGTGGAAAGATCAGGAACAAGAGACAAGGAAGGATTAGGGAACCAAGAGCTGGTGAAAATTCTTCTTAGGGAATTAAGCAGCCGCTGGCAGATGCAAATATCAGAAAGAGACTATGGTGGACATTGTAAAGAGAACTGGGAGTTGACGACAGAGAGGACCTGAGTAATTTTGATCGATGTTTCTCAAAGTGTGATTCCAGGGCCAGCGACATCAGCATCTCTGGGACTCATTTCCAAGGGGCTGCCAAGATGGATAATCAAACCGGTGGCTGAAAACAACACAAATTTACTCTCTCATAGTTCTAGAGGCTAGAAGTCCAAAATCAAGGTAGAAGCAGGACCACGCTCTCTCTGAAAGTACTAGGGGAAGATCTGTTCCATGGCTTTCTCTTAATTTGTGGTGATGCCTGCCAACTCCTGACGGTCCTTGTCTTGTAGACTCATTGCTCAAATCTCTGACTCTGTTGTCACGTGGCTTCCTCTCCCGTGTCTCAGTCTCTGGGGCTCTTCTTTTCTTTCAAGAATACCAGCCACATTGACCTCATGGTCCACCCGACCCCAGTACACCCTCATCTTAACTAATTACGTCTGTAACGTCCCAACTTCTAAACTAATGTCCCACTCTGAGGTCCTAGGAAGGAGACGACTTTTAAGAGGATCCCATCCAACCCAGGAACTAGTTAGAAGTGCAAATCCTTGGGCCCCAACCAAGACTACTCAATCAGAGGGGCACCTGGGTGGCTCAGTTGGTTAAGCGGCCGACTTCGGCTCAGGTCATGATCTCACGGTCCGTGAGTTCGAGCCCCACATTGGGCTCTGTGCTGACGGCTCAGAGCCTGGAGCCTGTTTCAGATTCTGTGTCTCCCTCTCGCTGACCCTCCCCTGTTCATGCTCTGTCTCTCTCTGTCTCAAAAATAAATTAAAAAAACGTTAAAAAAAAAAAAAAGACTTCTAAATCAGAAACTCTGGGAGAGGGGTCCAGCAAGACCCGCTAAAAAGTCCTCCAGGTGATTATAATACTTGGAAGTTTTAGGAACCACTGATTTTGGTACAACTGAGACACTTTCCAAAATACACCAAAGTGACCTTGACCTAGAACTCAGAAATTCTTTTTTTTTATTTTTTTTAACGTTTTTATTTATTTTTGAGACAGAGAGAGACAGAGCATGACGGGGAAGGGGCAGAGAGAGAGGGAGACACAGAATCGGAAGCAGGCTCCAGGCTCTGAGCCATCAGCCCAGAGCCCGACGCGGGGCTCGAACTCATGGACCGCGAGATCATGACCTGAGCTGAAGTTGGACGCTTCACCGACTGAGCCACCCAGGCGCCCCAGGAATTCAGAAATTCTTGAAAAAAGGAGAGTATCTGCAGTAACACACAGGAGGAGTAAACATCTGGAGCACTTCATCTGTGATTGGGTCCACGAGTTTATTTTGGTGAGGAAACATACTATTTTGTGATGAATACATTTAGAGGGTGTCTCCCACTTATTGATCAGGAACCAATGCATGACTGTTTTGGGTCATCAGGCACTCAAGGACAGTCCAAGAAAAGCCCTGAGTGGAGAAGGATTTTGATATTCGATCACAGTTCATAAAGGTCCCTCGGCCCCTGCTGAAAGGGCTCTTCCTTGCCCATAACAGTACAAAAGATCCTGAGACATGTAAACTCCAGAATCCAAACAAAGCCCCAGAGACTGGTCTGAGATCCAGAAGTGGCAAATCAGGGATCAAGGCAGTCCAGGAGGAATATACACCAGCTCTTAGAGCACAGGAAGAAGAGAAGCCATCCCCAAAGGAAACATTTCCAGCTTCCCCTTTGCTGAATAAACACACCTGCCTGGGATGCTAGATGAAGCTCCTGAATTTTAGTACCGTCAGCAGAACTTCCTGGCCGTCTGGGAAGCTTCATGCTGTATCCTTCAAACTTGCTGAGTTTTTATTGCAGAGTGTGGCCTGGAGACTTTGACTGTCTCTTGGGGTGCAGTAAATGAAGGGACATGAAAAGCAACTAAGATAGCATTCAAAAGCGTCCCTTGCACAGTGTGCAATGAAAAGTAATCACACTGAAAATAAATGGCAACGTGTCCTTTGGGGACTCTGCGCTCCTGCCTTGTGCCTGGGTTTCTATTCTTCTGGAAGGAATTACGCAGTGATGGCGGCTTCTGCACAAGCTGTGGTCTCAAGTTTCCCAGACAATATCCTGACTTTGGATGTATGTGTCTCAGCAAGATATATGTCCGTTGGCCTGGGAGAGTACAATAGCTGCTTGGTGGCTTGTTAGAAGAGTGAATATATTAAGCAAGGCAGCAGTTTTTATTTTTAAAATTCAGGCTCTTTCTGACTCAAACATGCCTGCAGGAGTAATATTGCAGGCAGCCTTCTTCCTCCTAAAAGCCTGAAAGCTTCTTGAGAGAGAAATTGGGCCATTTAGATCATCCAATAGTACTCATATTCTCACCTTCCACTCCACCACCCCTCCCTATGCAACCCACCCCCCCCCCCCCCCCCCCCCCATATCTATTTACCCCTCTCCCTCCCCCCTGCCCCTACCAATCCCCTCCTCCCCAACCAACCCAGCAAGGGGGCCTTAATCCTTCACCTGCCCTGTGACAACTACTCGACTACTCGCTGATACAAGTTCCATTTCCAGCAGGTGGACACGAAGAGGGGCAGAAGGAGAGGCATGTCTCCCCATTTCACCTTCAACCCCCGCTCCTCACAGGAGGAAAAGGTGCTTAGCAGCCTTCCTAAAGCAGAAGAAGGAAACCAATCCCGGCACAAGGGTTTCTTGGAAAGTGAATGAGCCCTTATGTGCTGCACCTGCAAATTCGAAGCGTTTACTCCTAGCCCAGCCCGCTGCAGGGCAGAAGCCCCAAGCAGCTGTGCCCAAAATACAGGAGGCACTTATCCTGTGAAACCTTCACTAAATCCACGGGTTCTGAAATGCCTAGAGGATCTAGTGAGAGAGAGATTAGCCATCACTAACAAATGTCCAAGCCACGCAGACCTTAAAAAAAAAAAAAAAAAAAAAAAAAGCCCAGCAGGGCACACTTCCTGTTCACTTCCACATCAGAATCTTCAGCCAAACTAGGGGCTGGCAGGGTAGGAAGTGGTCAACAGTCAGTCTGGAGACGTAGCCACGTTATGTTGTGTCTGTTTTTTAATCAGCCTCATTAATGAGATTTATTTAGATGCCACTAAATTATAGTATGACATAACTTAAAGTGTTACGCAAACAAAATATGACGCACCTGAAAGCTTTCTGGTGGTTTGGCCAAACGCTCTCCTAAACACCGTCAGCAGTACGACATCAGGAGCACCCCCCTAAGGTATAATGTTAAAGATAAGGGAGTCCCCTAAGCTATTATACACAGCTTGACGAATCTTTTTAATTAGAAAATTTGAAATGTAATGCGTAATGTCCTAAACAGTGTCCCGCGTGATGCAGTATTATGTGTAGACTCAAAAAAAAAAAAAAAATTCCTTTTTGAGTCTCATGCTGTTTTTGCTTCTTGGGCCCATAATTGCTTAACATCTCTCTTTTGTTCCAGTCTTTTTGCAAACTTTCTTTTTTCCATAGTGCTTTTTTTATGGGCTTGTCTCTCTTTCTCGCATTTCCTGTCATGGAGTAGGAGGATACATTTTTATTTTGTAATAAGGTTGCTTAAATCGCTTCCTCAATCTCTCCCTGGAGAACAGGGTTTCAATAAAAACATTTCATGGGCTCTCAGAAAGTCTTTCCTTTGTTGCGCGCTGCTAGAGAGATGGGGAGAAAATGGAAATGATTGTCATGGATCCGGGCCTGGCAATGAAAGAACATACATGTCTAGAGAGATTAAGTACAAATTGGGAGGGCGGGGGTTGTGCTCCACACTTTCAACAGCAGCCATCCGCCCACCTCCCTCCGTCCCTGGGGGCAAGCAGGAAAGAAAAGTGTTAGGTTGCCTTCCCATACTCCCTTGCTGGCAGCTTTGCTCCTTCTCAGGGCCCATGTGTGTGCAGGCTGGTAGCGATAGAGTGACTTCTTTTATCCCTTTTGAAAATATTTATGGCTAAACATTGGAAATTGCCCTGGGAAGTAGCCCTATAAATTTCCTCGTGACCCCCACCTTCTCCTATCTTGAAACTCAAGATGAATCAATCCTAAACTGAAAAAAAAGGGAGGAAGAACTTCCAAGGGTGAAATCTGATAGCAGTTCCTTATCTTATTGGCAACTCTCTGAGTCTACATGAGCCACTTTGTTCGGCACGGGTGACTGACCATTGGCTGGGAAAACACAATTCCTGTAGGGAGGTTCCAAGCCTGAGCTGGAGATGGCTTAACGACACTCCACCCTCTTTCGTGGAGAGTGACACCTCATTTTGCAGACTGATAAGCAAGCATGCCTGACCCGAAAGGAGGTCACCCCCTCCAAGACACTCTGGGGCAAGAAGCGAACATATGGAAACTAAATGGGCCTGTGGGGGCTCTGTTGGAATTCAGGGGGAGGCCTCCTTCGCCCATGCATGTGACATGTGGGAGACTCCCTCTCATCTGGATTTACTGCCATTTATGTCAAATGCAAAAGGTAATTTCCACTCAAAAAGGACCGAACTACAGCTGGGAACAAAAGTCATCTCAGCTGCCAACTCAGTTGCCTTATAAAAAGAGGACGGATTGGCTCATCTAAATGAAAAAGTAGGGAGATCAGCGATCAGGTGTGGCCCAAATAGTATCCTGGGTCTACATTTCGTGCTTCCCTCGACTATGGATAGATATGGAATCTCCATGGGTAGTTTCTATTGTTAAGCTATTATCCAGATGGCTATAAGAGTTCTGGACCTTATATCTACACATAACAATGTCCATCCCAACATTCTAGGCAAGAGTCCTGAGATCTGTCTTAATTGGATTACAGTGATCATGTGCCTTCCTCCTGAATAGATGACCATGATCAGGAAAATGGAATGTGCCTAGTGTCTTCATTAAATTAACTAGGAATGACCACTGGACCATGGCATATTAGGTTTAACTATCTGAAACTGGAATAGTCAATGATCATACTTGTAAAAATAGTAATTTCGTATGGTACAACCTAACACATGGGAAGTGTATGGAAAGGGAGGAAAGCCAGATAAACATCCAAATGGTTAAGAAAGTGGGTAGGAAACCAACACGTCTCATATATGATCGTTGCAGGGGGCGGGGGCTGGCAATATTTCTCTGACTGGCTTCGCCGTATCGTAGCTATGGAAAGTCAGGTAAATTTTCCAATTTCTCTGGGCCTTGGGTTCCACATTTACAAAACAGATTACAATAGCACCTACCATGAAGGACTGCTGTGAGGATTCAATGAGTAAACCAAAAATTTTTAGAACGGTACCTAGCGCCCAGTAGATTATAAGCTGTTGTTATTTACTGTTGTTGTCATTTCTGGGCAAATGCAATGGTCTCCATTTTCCATCACCATGGGGCTTCATGCATGCTTGGGTAATGTGCTATCTTGTAACCAATAGCAACAGTTGCATTCCCAGAGCATTAATGTTCTGGGGTTATTAAAAATTGGAGCCATCATTCAATTACATTTCATCACACTGAGAAAAGGTTGTTTTCATTTGTGCGCTTACCCACAGCGGCTCTGCAATCACCACACTCTCAAAACCAATTACAGTCAGGGAATTACCCAAAGACATAAAATTAATGAAATTTTCTGACATAATTGTTTTCTAGAAAGCACCGAGAGGCTAGAGAGGCACAGACTCAAATAAGACAACTAACGGTTTCATGTGCTTCTCTCAATCCCAAAGGAAACACCAGCTTGCACATTCTCCCCACCCTCGTAAAGGAGGTTGACTTTGTTGTTTGCTTGTTTGATCGTCTTTAAGCCCTGGGCCTCAGTATTGTCAGTAACATCCGAGAGAAATTATCTTGGTTTATCAGTCTACCTCTGGCCTCAATTTTATCAAACCCATCCCAGGCTTCATGGGCAGCTACGCTACCCCGAGGGAACAGCTCAACCCGGCACAAAGCCCACCGTCTCTCATTTCCTCTGCTCTGCCCTCAGTGGGAACTGGAGTTGCATGACAGAGTAGCAGCAAGGGAAATGCCAGGTGGCAGAGGTGGAAGTGGAGGGTTTGGGCCGAGGAAGAACTGTTCTAAAAGATGTGCAACATGAGCCAACCACTCCCCAGGCTGTGGCTCCTGCCAGCAGTTTCCGCCGTGAGTGATGGAGCATAAGCAGAGGAGAGCAGATGTCTTCCTCCATAAAATAAGGTGTTCAGACTGTATGGTGTTTAATCACGCTCAACTACAAACTTCTAGGACTCAGGGGTCTGGGGGCTCTGGCGACATCCCTCCTAATTGGTTCCAGTCTAAATTTCCAGGGGCACCATCTGTTAACACACATTATCCAGGGGCAGGTGCAGTGTTAGGCTCCAAAAACACAAAACCACTTCAGGCCACAGCGTGCTTTGGACCCACCAGGGTCTCTTCCATCAGGCGTGTCTTCACCAAACAGTCAAGGTACCCTTTGGGCCAAATGTGATTTCTATCAATCTAGCTGGATAATAAGGCTACTGTGGAGGAACCATCTTTAATTCACGCGGTCTTTTGCATAATGCTGAGCTGTGGTAACACCGAGACACCAGCCAGCCTGTAACGTGGGAGGGATTCTGTACCGGGCAACTAAGCTCTGGGCCTCCCTGAACCCTCCTAACAATCCTCTAAAGTAAGAGGTACTAGCCCCATACTGCAGATGAGGACACTGAGTTTAGGCTCAAAAGTTTAATATGCCCAAGGTCATACAGCCTAATACATGATGTCACAGAGACAAGATCTGAGCTAGGCATCTGCCTCCATAGCAAATCTTGTGAATTTTTAAAGTGCCTGAGTTGTAGGCACCTTGGTGGGCACAAAAACAGATCCCTTATGTTTCTCTGGGCCCCCTCCACAGCACCCAGCCCAGATAGGTCCACCTACAAGAACCTCATAAATCTTTTATTTACCTTTCCTACCGATGAGGTCAGCCGAACGCCACTCTGGACTTCCAACAGCTGCCCTGTCCCTTTCTGGCTTTCGCCCCATCTCATTATTCTTGTCATAACATCATCCATGACAATATCATCCAAACAAAAGCAAGAGCTATTAGTTTTGGAAACCATCACAGGTATGACATGAATTCAGAAAATTTGGCTCTCTGCCTGCTGAAACTTGAGGAATCAAGCAAGCACATGTTGTTGGTCAAGTTTGGGGATTTTTCTAAAGACGCGTGGCTCCCTTAGCTTTCGTTCCACATTCTTTGGGGGCTTGGCTGGATGTTCTATGTGCAACATTAAATTTAATTTCCCAGCCCCGATAACATCCCAGAGTTGTTAAATGCACCAAGGTACTTGGTAATTTATCTTACTCGAAATGTTCACAGCTCGGTAAGCATGCATTCATTATCATAGAAATCACTTTAATGTTTAACAAACATATCTGGCATATTCTCAGCATTCACATTTTCCATTTTCACCTAACCTGTTATGAAACACGCTATGTGTATACAAATAAACAATTCGTGCAGAGATGATTTTTCACTGTGTCTAAGAAAAGACATTCCGTTTTCAGATTCTTTTGGGAAAGAGGTGTCCCATTCCTCAATAAACTCTGTTTTGGTCTTTGTTTTTTGTTTTTCTGTTTTTTTCAGGATCTATGTATGCAATTTGTGCAACGCCCCCTGTCCCGGGTTGAGTCTGTGGTTGCTATTCCTCATGAATCACTAGGTCACATGAGTGTGGTCTCTTCCATTAGACTAGAAGGATTTACCACAGTTTCTTCTATTTCTTTTTGTTTTTTCCCACACTCTTTTGTGTTTCTCACGGTGTTGTGCCCTCTGTTAACACTCTATAAAGGCATGTCAGTGTTGGGCACCGGGGTATCATGTTTCTTTGAAAATATCTTGCCAAGACCCACCAGAGAGCCACAGGGAAGATACCTTAAGGAATATGAAAAAATATAGGCTGTTCCTTTCTTTTGGGTTGCCTCCGATTGAGTTGAAAAGATAAGATTTTATCTTTGTGAAATAATAACAAATAATATGAGTTAGCATGACAGACTCTTGGTGTTCTCCAGTGTGCAGTTTTAGTGAGCTTCCCCCATGATACAAGATACAAACTGGCATCCAGCCAAATCGTTCAGGCATACATGTATAGCTTATCCTACACAATGTTGTCTCACAGAGTGTTTAAAAATTCATAAATTAGCTGCCAAGAAATTTGTAAAAATAAGACCTATCACAAATTTATTTCTAGATTCTCTTAAAAAATGAAGTATGTTTCTCTTTTGGAAAATATAGACAATGCTGGGTCCATATTCCCATTTCAAAGATCCCTTTAGATGGAGGGTGAGTCGTCCATTTTTCCACAGTCCTCATCATTTCCTACTTTTTTTCCCAGCATTTACCCAGAGGTCAGCAGCTAACATTTATTTATCTTTCCACTTAAAAAAAATGCTAAAATTATTTTTTTCAAAAAACAGAAAAGAAAAATAGACTGATAGGTATATTTTGTTTTGTGTTTTAAAGATGGGGGAGCATTTCTTGCATAAAGGAAGACTATGACTGTGTGTGTAACAGGAAAAAGCATGTCTGAGTGAAAGAATGCAGCTTAATGTTCCATTATGAAATAAAACATGATAAAAACTATGATCTGCAAACCAGTCAAGAATATATTCAACTGCAAATGATATAAACTCAAAAAACGCTAGCTTAAAGTAGGAAGGTTAGTGCCCCACAAAGCTGTCACACTCACAGACACCTTTCATCTTTCTGTTTTACCATTCTTGTGTAGTTTTCATGTTCATGGGTGGAAGGCATTTTGCACATTTCAGGTAGAAAAAAGGAGAAAGGGCAAAAGGCAAGCCTCCCACAGACTTCTACTTGTGTCCCATTGGCCAGGACTCTGTCATATGTCTACTCTGAGTTGCAAGGACACTGGCAAATCAAGTTTCAGCCTCTAGAGGTTAGAAAGACAAGGGAGAAGGGGGTTAGAATATCATGTGAGAGAGCCCTTCGAGGTAATTGCCATAAGTGCTATGCGGAAAGCTGTTTAGAATAGACAAGAATGGGAATGCCAACAGAGTGCATTCATGAATGTAAATATAATCGCTCATTTACCTGGTCCTGCATGCATCTGAGATTGCAGTCCTTGGTCTATGACCGACTGTATTTTTCCAAGTGCAAACTTGAATCATTCTATGTGGGAGCCTGGTATGTGTAAGGAATCACTTAGCTGACTGTTCAATAGCAGCATAATCCAAAGCATCTACCCGAAAACAGGGTTTCAGTTCTCTCGGTCACAGCCCATGCAGTCATGATGGTGAATTAATAAGTTTGTTTCTTTTTTGGGGCACCGGGGTGGCTCGGTCAGTTAAGCGTCCCACTTCGGCTCAGGTCATGATCTCACAGTTGGTGGGTTGGAGCCCCACGTCGGGCTCTGGGCTGACAGCTCGAAGCTGGGAGCCTACTTCAGATTCCGAATCTCCCTCTCTCTCTGCGCCTCCCCTCCACCCCGCCCTTTCACTCTCTCTCTCAAAAATGAATAAACATTTAAAAAAGTAAAAAATAAAGTTAGTTTATTTTTTAAGAAAGGGCCCCCAAAAGAAAGCAAACCAGATTTTATAAGTAACTCAAGTCCTATATGTAGAGTCATTAAAGGTCTAAAGAAACACGTACATTTTTCTACCACATTTTATTGCATTGGGTGGGCGAGACTCTTATGTAATAATAATATTTGCAATTTTGAGGATTCGCTAATGCCTTACAATAGATCTCTGGTGAATTCCAGGGGTCTACTATGTATAACAGACTACTGTGTGGTTGACATCAAAGTTATACCCTTAGGGAACCAGGGGAGGGATTCAAATGGGCAGGACTGATGAGGAATATTGCACCCTTTGCTGTCAGAGTTGACAGACACAGAGCCACCTAAGCTAATGTGATAGATTGCTTTCTCAAGATTACAGCGACATCTCAATTACCTAGAAGTCAGACATCTTGCAACTTCTCCTACCTAGGATATTCAGGAAAACACCAAAACAAGCACAAAAAGCTGGAGGAATAGTCAAAAGGGATTTCACAAAGTCCATGTACTGAAATGTAAGTGTTTTATTCCTAAGAAGGCCCCACTCAGAGTCTATTTACTCTTGCTTTCCTTTAAAGTTCCCTAAGATTAGTTATCTGGTGTCTCCGTCCCACTCTGAGTAGGAACAGCTGGTTTAAGGAGGAAGCAAACAAGCAGGCCCACTGGTAGAAGCAGGAAGTTACATCAACACAACGACAGCAAGGGAGGGTATAAGGAATATTCTAAAAATGAGAATTCCAAAGATGTTGCCACGTAATGAAGGGACCTCGGTAACAGGCCCATTTTCAACCAGTACAAGGACGATGATGTCTAACCCTTTGATTTATCAAGAAAAGGTTAGGTTGTGTTAAGAATCACAGGAAGAAGTCAGAGAAATAGGTTTTATGCTTTAAAAAAAAGATTTTCATTTAAATGATTAAAACAAATATGTTTTCACTAAGTTTCAGTTATCTGGAAAATTCTTACCATGGAGGACTAATCATCTGGAGAGAGTGACTATGTTGTATTGATATATACCAAGTTATGTGTATATGTTCAGTTTGTAAAAACACAAGAAAATAATCAATGTTCACGACATAACCATCCTTTAAAAATTATAATTCGGCTTTTTTTATTATAATTCGTTTTGAGTCACACTGTCAATATTGCCATACTTGAACACAGAATGAAATAAACATGCGCAAGGATATTTATGGACCCACGCTAACTCCTTAAGTCAATTTGATGCTGATACAAATTGCGGCCAAAGCACTCTCAGCCCCCTCCTTTGCACATACAACACCGGCAGGACTGGACATTACAAGACAGAAAACAGAGCAACCAAAGTGTAACACTCATTAACCACAAGCGTGTGGAACACTCAAGCCTGTTTTAACGACTGTGGTGGAACTCAACCCCAGTACTGAGATGTATCACTTCCAGTAAATGGAAACGAAATATTTTCTACTAAAGAAGGATCGAGCAACAGTCTCAACATCAGGCCCTTCTAAATCACTCTTCTGTTCAACAACCCCGCTATCTTTTTTTTTTAATTTTTTAAAAATGTTTATTTATTTTTGAGACAGAGAGAGACAGAGCATGAACGGGGGAGGGGCAGAGAGAGAGGAAGACACAGGTTCCGAAACAGGCTCCAAGCTCTGAACTGTCAGCACAGAGCCCGACACGGGGCTCAAACTCACGGACCTGAGCCAAAGTCGGACGCTTAACCGACTGAGCCACCCAGGTGCCCCAACAACCCTGCTATCTAATAGGCATGCATTATATAGTGTTTGATGCCCCAACAGGAAATAACATAGGCCTACTTTGCACTTGGTGGTTGTCATATCGCTTTGTCAGAAGGCGTGCTTTCTCCTCCAGCTCAAAGGGAAGACTGGATGACCCTTAATCAAATGCCTTCTCTCAGGTGTTCCTGGTCAGCACGGGCAGCACCACCTGCCCCAGGAGTGGGAAAGACAGCGAGGAGAGAACATTGCTCTGGAGGCCACGTGACAAAGAAGAAATGACCATCTTGTCTGCATCTGTGAATGCAGTCTGAGGCCCAGTATCAGCAGGAAAAACAAGGTTTTTGAAGAGCGCCCGGAGCTTGAAAGGTTACCTATAGAGAAGCAAAGGTTTCTGAGGCTAAAAACTAAAGCATTGTTGTTGGGTTTTTTTTTTTCCTCTCAGCCCTGACTCTCAAACTAAGAATCAGCATCATCCTCCCTATCACATCACATACCATTTTTTCAATATTTTGTACGAATTAAGCCCTCTGCTAAACATCTTACATACGTACGTGCTCTTATTTAACCCTATGAGGTAACTATCACTTTCCCATTTTTACCACTAATGACAGCAGATAAAGAGACTTGTTTAAGCGATAGAAAGTGGTCGGACTGGGATTTAAACCCAGGCATCTGCCTCCAAAGCTCATTTCCTAGATCACTGGTCAATGTTCTCAGGCTCACCAAAGTGACCAGGTCACCCTGCGATCTCTCCCGGAGAGTCAGGTCCACGGAAACACTGTCAGTCCTGCTCGGAGGAAGTGGCCCGGCCCCAGAAGGATATCAGTTTAGAAATGGAGGGGTTCTAACCCTCTGGAGCTCCCATTCTGCTCCTGGTTACTCTCTGGGCCCCGTCACACCCAATTAAAATTTCTAACTCCTGTTATCCCCACAGTGTCCTTTCACTGCCATGCCCCAGTCATGTGCCCACACCTGTCTGTTTGGTTGTCTCTTCAGAGAAAGCAAGAATGATCCAACTGTAGGGGAACAGCTGTCCTTGAGGTATCTGTCTTGAAGCATGGGGACGATCAACTGCCTAGTCTTCGAATGGCCAGGTATTAAAGAAGCCCTGTGTTAAGTTGACACAGCACTTTGTGATGTCCTGGTCGCCACCTCCCAATCGTCCCCAATGTAGCTCCTGTGGTCCTTCTCATTTTCCAATAAAGTTGATTGGTTTCCCTCAGCTGATACCTTTCGGCATCACTTTCCTTTGGGGTGCTTGTTCCCAAATCTTTAAAAAACTTCTGCCCCTTTAATGAGTTGACCTACAGAGATGAAGCCAAATGCCTGGGCTTGCCAGGAGGAAGGCAAGTTCCACTTTTGCTCAGAGAAAAGGAAGATGTAATGCATCTTCCTTTTTGATGAAAACTGCCGGAATCAGCTTCCCCCTCCTTCTGCCTCTTTCCTTAGGGGCATCACCTGCTTGTTTCTTTTGCCTGGTCGGTAATTTGCTCTGAGAACTAAACTTTTAAGTGATCTGCATACTTGGGTCACCAACAGAACCTAATTCCCCTGTTTGTTTGTTTTTCAACTTTTCCCACCGATGACCATACTTTTTCACCATGGTTGTCCCTTCCCTGAAACCACAGCCACCAGCTTCTGATGATGGCTTTTGCTAGAATTGCCTCTTCTCCAAAGAACTCATTCCTACTCATGGGAACCAAACAGAGCTAGCTAACTTTCCCTCCTCCTCCAGACTTATCACTAACACTTTCAAAGTCTATCCTTCCCCCACCCACACACTGGGAAGTTGGATCAGCTGGAGTCTGGAGGAGAATAGTGGCTGGCATGGAAAACTGGGAACTAAGGAAACATCAGGGTCAGCCGCAGGGTGAATAGCTGTCCAGGCAGGGCTGGATCTGAGAGCCAGAGCCAGAAGCCCCAGAGGGTTGAATCGAGAGCAAAAGTACAGAGGCCCAGAGTGAGGTGAGAGGTGGGAACCAAGAGAGGGGATGAGTCACACAGAGCAACCTAAGGCCCAGGGCCAATCCAAAGGAGGAGCCAGGTCAAAACAAGTCATGACAGGAGAAGCACGAGTTTAAGGTGAATCCAAGGACAGGAATCGGAGACAATAACAGGGCAGAGCTGAAGGCAAGCAGATGGAATCAAGTAGAAAACAACAAAAAGATGGGGAAGGGGATTTGGTATGATATCCAAGGGCTGAGTTTAAATTCCACCACTTAGACAACATCCCAACCATGCTGGTGTCTGTTCACTCTACAGGCATATATAGGTCCATGCACTGTAAAGCCACCACAAACAGTTTCTGATGGTTTATTACTACCTGATATGAAGCATTATTTTCCATCAGATGCCAAGGACAACTGAGCCCAACTTCATGCCGTAGACCATTCTTTTGCTAATGAGTTAAGTGCCAGACCCAGACTCAAGTCCCAATTTTGCTAGTTACAATAAAACTGACCTATATTTGATTGGCTTTGACCCACAAAATCGCACTTGCATATGGTTCAAGCTTATATCATAGGAGCTTGGACAGGTTACATGACTTCTCTAGACCTCTTTTCTTTTCCATAAAACGGAGACAGTAACACCTACTATGGGGTAATGATTAGATGCATTTTAAGGCACTTGGTATAATGTCTCATACCCGGTAAATGCTCGATACGTCACTGCTCTTATTATCCCTAGTGTTCAGGAATAATAAACGTTTTGGAATTGAATTTTTTGGTAAAACACTAAGCACAACCCCTGGACAGGTCGTCTTAGACATACAAGAAATGTTCCTGTGTGGACAGGGCCCACAATGTTTTATCTACATCTAACGGAAGTGGCAGTGGAGAATATGCTAAAAACCATTCCCAGGCTTTGGAGTCAGACCGTGATTGAATTAATCCTGGCTCCACCACGGAATGACCTTGCTCGAATCACTCAACCTCTCAGAGCATCAGCCCACCCCTCAGCAATGTGAGGATAATAACAGTTCCTGCACAAATACTGCCGGTGACATGTTAACGCAATGATTCTAGCTCCCAGCATGAACCAGCACCAGGTCCTTTATAGGAAGGGGAATTAACATGAAGCATGCCCTCAGATCCTTTGTCTGTTTACCCATCTCCCACCCAGACTCCAGGAATTGTCTTGCCTGGAGGTCCTGGATTTACTGTCCTGTCTGCCACTGGCCGGTTTTGTTAGATGGCTAGTTGTTTCAACACAGGCAAATCCGGGAGGTGGTTTAGCTTGGTCTTGAAACAACCCTTACTCTGTTTTTTATTTCTGAGTTTCAGCTTGGAAAAGAATTAATATTCTCTTTCATGAATATTAATTGGTTGCAGCAGAAGGGTCACACAGAAGCAGAAAGAGAACATTTGCTTCTACGCACAGATGAATTTCAGAACTTGGTGCAAAGAGCCAGTAGGGACACATTGGGTGCAGCTGAGGCCGAAATGTCTGCAGGCATTTGGCTAAGCCTGGTCCTCCGGCTGCTTTTCCCAGTGGGAACCTGAATGACACCAACAGCACTGCAGCCAGATGGCATGTTGCTACTAGGAATCATGTTATGTCATCTCATAGAAAAATCTGCACAAACACGCCAACTTTCTTCGGTAAAATCAAAGGCCCACTCCTCTCTTTCATCTTCCTGGCTCTCCACCTCTCCGGCTTCTGAGATGCTGCTCTTGGCTCACTCTCCGCCTTGGGATCAGCAGAGTTTATCAGCTCCAGGAGGGTGAGCAGCCCACACTGCATAAACAAACTGCAGGAATAACAGGGAAGCAGTTAAAGTAACTAAGTACACACCATCATAACATGAGCATGGTGGGTGGAAGTAACAAGGGCCATGAGACAACTTCATTTCAGTTCAAGAGAATGAGATCTTTGGACCCTATAACATAAGAGAATGATTTTGTTACAATTACTGGTTTAAGAAAAGGTACCGGGGAGAGAGAGAGAGTGAGAGGGAGAGAAAGGAAGGAAGAAAGGAAGAGAAAGAAAGAAAGAAAGAAAGAAGAGAGAGAGAAAAAGGGGAAGAAAGAAAGAAAGAGAAAAGAAAGAAAGGAAGGAAGAAAGGAAGGGAAAGAAAGAAAGAAAGAAAGAGAGAAAAGAGAAAAGGGGGAAAAAGAAAGAAAGAGAGAAAGAAAGGAAAAGAAAAGAAAGAAAGAAAGAAAGAAAGAAAGAAAGGAAGGAAGAAAGGAAGAGAAAGAAAGAAAGAAGTAAGATAAAGGGGAAAGAAAGAAAAAGAAAGAAAGAAAGGAAGGGAAAGAAAAGAAAGAAAGAAAGAAAGAAAGGAAGAAAGGAAGAGAAAGAAAGAAAGAAGATAAAGGGGAAAGAAAGAAAAAGAAAGAAAGAAAGGAAGGGAAGGAAAAGAAAGAAAAAGAAAGAGAAAGAAAGAAGAAAAAGAAAGAAAGAAAGAAAGAAAGAAAGAAAGAAAGAAAGAAAGAAAAAGAAAGAAAGGAAGAAAAAGAAAACGTACTGGGTTCCACTAATGAGTCAATCAAGTTTTCAACATTTTTCTTCTTTTGATAGTGTATGACCTATGGATTCAAGGTGGTCTTCTTTATAGAGTCTGTGGGAACAAATGGAGGCACAAGAGGAATAGTAGAGCTGGATCCAGTTTGCCTGGATCCAGTGGGATTAGCTGAGGAGGTTCAGGAGATTCTATGTGTCATTCAGCAACATATCACACTGGGCCCAACAAGTTGAACCTGAGAATCCACTGGGTCAGAAGACAGAACCAACAGAAATTCCTATGGTATCTAATCAGGAGGCATGCGGAAGTCTCAACCCTTGGAAAATGGCTCCTTTCTCTCTATGTCTATTCTGGGTTATATTAATTTGGGCTCAGGGAAACGGATTGATACTGAATCAGCCTTGGGCATGTTGTGTGTTCATGTGACAGCCGGTGTCCCAATCCTCCCTACTGATCATGCATGATGTACTAAGACAATACGGTCAGATGTCCTCTAAAATGAGCAACTTGCTGGAGGTAGCTTTTACCAAAGAAATGGCAGATACTGTCCCCTTTTGCTCTGTGAGTTTCCAGGGTGATTCTAGCAGAAGTCCCTGAGTGGAAAACCACAAAGGTCATACTTAATTCTCTCTCAAGCGATGACAGCTTGAGGCCTTCTTCATTTGCTCTTCCCTTTCTCCTCCCTTCTTGGCGGTGGTGAATTAGCCATCAGCACTTCCCAGGTGAAGTCACCAAGTTCATGACCTCAACACCCTGGTAAAAAGAGGAACTACAAAAGGCCAGAGAACCAGCCAGCCAGTGATGCCCTAGGCACATGCAGCAACATTTCCCCATCTTTGACAATCGTGCTATTAGATGAACCGTTTTTTCTTTTTCCACTGTGGAAAAGTGGCTTATGCCTGTTCTCTTTCTTCTTCTTGATGATGTGGCAAGAATTATTGAGGGGTCTGCAATCCACTTCCAACTTCTCAGATCAAGGGACCTCTGAAAAAGTCATTTCAAGGGAGTGGTGGGGATTTGGTGAATACCATCACCGAAACGAAGCATGTAAAAGTGAGCTCTAATAATGACTATTAATATAATCATGGAGGTTTACTGAGAATTTTCTGTGTACCCTCTAAGAGCTCCATGTGTACCTCAACATAACCTTATGGGGTAGACACTATTGGTATCTTCAGCTGACAAGTGAAAAACTGAGGCACAGAAAGGCCACCCAATAACTCACTTGAGGTCATGTAAGTAGTATGCAGGAGCCCTGGGCCTGTGTAGTCTGACTCCAGAACCCAGGCTCATAATCACTCCTCTAGACCCTGTTTTGCATTCGCCTTGAATTAAGGCCCCTGGTTCTACTCCTGTACCCTATTTAAGCTATTTCTATAAAGTAGAGAAGGTGACGTGGCTCAGTTTCTTTCTGCAAGGCTGGGATTCTCTCTGGCACACTGCAGCCCCTGAGCACCCAACTAACAAGTCTGGGATGAGTTTCCCTTAAATTACTTCTTGGTACCCCATACTTAGTTGGGACCTTCAGATTGCTCCCCCTGGAGGAGTACTTGGAACTTCAATATAAACTCAGCTGAAGGTCCAGGAGGTAAAATACCTACAGTGGCAGCATAAACCCCAACACTCTACATGAGCAGGGCTCACTGGAGTTACGCCAGCCATTCCTAGATGCTAGTTTGTGACCTGATGCTGCCCACACGGGTCCATTAGCAGGCTTGTCACTGGCAGTCAGAACTCCACAGTCCCCCAAAGCCCTTTCTTCCCTTGCAGTCAGGGTCGGAGCAAAGGGTGGGAGACTCGTGCCCAATGGGCTGCACAGAACTGCCAGCCAACACGCAGAGCCTCTGGCAATTAGCAGAGTTCCTTCACCTCCTTAGGAACAGTCGATGGACCTTTGTCTTTCACGAAGCTGCCTGGAAGTCAGTCTCTCGATGGATCCCAGAGGGAAAATCAAGGAGGAAAGGATTTATTTTCAGACACAGTTTAACAGCAACCAAATTAAGAAGCACCTAAGGCATGGGGCGCCTGGGTGGCTTGGTCGGTTAAGCGTCCGACTTCGGCTCGGGTCATGATCTCACAGTCTGTGAGTTCGAGCCCCGCATCGGGCTCTGTGCTGACCACTCAGAGCCTGGAGCCTGTTTCGGATTCTGTGTCTCCCTCTCTCTCTGCCCCTCCCCTGCTCATGCTCTGTCTCTCTCTGTCTCAAAAATAAAAAAATGTTAAAAGAAAAATTAAAAAAAAAAAGCACCTAAGGCAAAAAAAATGATAATTAAATATTTATCCAAGGAGCAAATTAAGATAAATACCCCAAGAGTTACTCACAAAGATCAATTTAGAAAATCTCCAATGAGGATACAAGGGCTGAAGGAACTGTTCTGCCTCACCCTCTTTTTTGCCTTTGTTGATAAACTAGGTTCCCAAGGGAATGAGTTTTTCTACATGTCAGGAGCAGCACCTTCTCCCAAGGAAAGTACAAAGAGTCATCTTTGGTGGCAAAATATCTTGTTTTTGAGAGTCAAAGGCCTTTTAACAAGGGTCATAACTGAAGTTAATTTAGACCAGTGAATGATGGCACCTGATTAAAAGCACAAATTTCACCGCTGACCACATTTCGTGCTTTTCCATGTGACTCTTAGGCTAGCCTTCTTGTGATTGTATCTCGATGTAACAAATGAAAGGAGCATCCACTTTTCTGAAAGGAAACTGAAGTTTCTCTTGTCCTGTTAATTTTTATTGGGCTTCCAGACGGCCTCTGCCAGCCCGACTTCCAGACAAATGTCACCTAGAGTGGTTCCATTCAGAAGGATCTTGGGGTTGATCATCAAGTTAAGTCCACTACAAGTCTCCATCAGTCTTCAGCGGGAGGATGGACCATAGTACTGATGGGTAAAACTAAAGGACTAGAGTTTTGTGGCAATCAAGAAGGGCCAGAGCTCACCATTCAGTCCCAGCCACTGCTCTCTTACAGCCATCTGATTATATGGTGCCTCCCAGCAATACAAAGTAAGCGCGCTCCCCAAAACAGAGGACACGTTTCCAGATGAGGAGGGGTTGGTTGAACCTTCTGACCTAAGCTTTTTGAAACTCCCACATTTGGCGGGTCAAGACAGGATCAACCCACTTAGGAACCAATTTTTGCTCGTCTTTTCGGCAAGGTTGCTGTGTCTAAAGCACATTGGGAAGTTTTCAAAAGCAACCATTAGTGTCTCTGACACATGAACCGCCAACCAGGGTCTTTTCTCTGTTTGTTATCAAGATTAGCATGAAAATATGCTACAAGGAGCAAAGGAAAGCACTATTTGAACGACTTTCAGGCTCCATGCAATGCAAATTTCTGCAGTTCAAACACAGAAAGTGTGTCAGCTCTTCTGCTTTTGGCCAGGAATAGATCATTTATTACCCCTCACTAGGAAGAGTATGGCAGAGCCCTCATTATCTCATAGCCATGCTCTCCAAATCAATCAGCACCGTGCTGTACTGCTGGGCTTTTTAATTTAAATGTCAGCTAAAGTTAGGATGTGTTTTATAAAAATGTCAGAGCCTCCTTAACTTGAGTTTTGTGTTGGTCTTGTCTATCACTCTTCATTGACAATGTTAAGGAAATCATTTTTCGAAGAACATTTACTCTAAGGTTCTCTGAATTTTCGGGATACTCTCCTTAAAAAATCTGAAGTCTGGTTAAAAATGAAAATGCTCTTTGTTACAAGTATCTATACAGTCACTTTTAAAAAATTTTTCTTTTTAGTGTTTATTTCCTTTTGAGAGAGAGAGAGTGCAAGCAGGGAGGGGCGGAGAGAGAGGGAGACAAAGAATCTGAAGCAGGTTCCAGGCTCTGAGCTGTCAGCACAGAGCCCCACACGGGGCTTGAACTCACGAACCGCAAGATCATGACCTGAGCTGAAGTCAGATGCTTAACTGACTGACCCACCCAGGCGCCCCCAGAGTCACTTTTGACTAATGTATCAAAGGTCTAAAAGCTTTCCCACCTTGGTAACGCCATTGCAAATAAAGAAAACACTTAAACAGCGGGACTGTGATCTTTGTTTCTCAGTGGGCTTTTGGAGAATGACTGTCCTACCCAGGACTTTTAACTTCTCTTCTCCTCTCCACTGAATGCCAGTAATTCTTCCCAGTTATTGTGGCAACAAAAAACCCTCCACACATCTCCAAACAGCTCCTGAGGCAAGCTGTTGTCCCTGTACCGTTGAGATGGGCTTGAACCACACATTTCAAGACCCTCCCAGGGGACAAAAAACAAACCAAAATACTTGCCAGCCACAAAGTCTCTCCTCACACCTCCCCCTCAGGAGTCTCCCCACTTACTTCAACTCCTAAAACTGTTGAAATAATATGCCGGGGCCGCTCATTTCATTACTGGGATTTGACCACTTCATGACACTGCCTGAACTATATTGCCCCCTCACCACTGGTAGAGGTCTTCACTGGCTTACGTGGTGATCTGCTAGAGGGCAGGCACCTTAGGATATCTTGTGCCCCACATCGAGCAGAGTCCTGAGCGTGACAGATGTTTATACTGGATGGATGGATAATAGGACCTAAATCCCTTGGGGGAAAAGTAGATTTTTCTCTTGAATTTACTTTCTATCCTGCCTCTATTTTTATTGTGTGTTGCAAGGTTTCCATTGTTGGTCTGTTACCAAAGCACTTAACAGATGTCTTTCCAAAGGCATCAAACCACTATGGTTGTTATCTTCTCACTCCCCGATTTCTTTTTCAGTAAACAAATTACCCAGAATATATTTCCCTCTTATCTAGCTATGCGTGCTGGAGAGAAGAAAAAAATAGAAAAGAATTTTATTTGCAAAGGGTGATTTTTCTTATTAATAACCAGAGACACAGAAACAGACTACAGTTGATTCAAAGAGCAAACACTAATCCTTTTGAGTTCTCTAGCCTCAGGAAGTGCTTTCCTCCAGGAGATAAAGGGAGCTAATCCTCAGAGAAGAGGAAAGGTGAAAACCACAACAGATTCAGCAATCAAGTTTAAGGGTGAGGGAACTACAGGTCACATGGGGAGAGGGCAATCCAGAAATGAAGTTGCAAACTTGCACTTTTCCCTCTGGGATAATGATACATTCACATTGGTCCAATCCGTCCGCTTCCCTATCTCTATAGCTCACAATAACCCACAGGTGTAAAGTGTCTGATCTTCTGAACCAAGACGTCATCAGTGGCACGGCAAGACTGGGCAAAAGTCCCATGAGAGGGCAGCGTTGCCCTTCTCTCTCCCTCTCCCTCCCTGCCACCCAGTCCAGGCAGTTTCCCACTACCTCCTTCCATTCCGACTCATCTCCACGGTCTGGGGGTAAGAAGGGGCTGAGTTTGAAGCGCTAGGACACCGTCCCCCAGGAAGCAAAGCACTTCTGTGATGTTTTCTGATTCCCCATTTTCAGACAACGCTCCTTCCACAGCTGGGAGACAAAACAAAAAAAACCCGAAACAAACAAACAAACAAACAAATGCTTCAAAAGCTACCAGTCCTCGTCAAACTGCTGACAGCCCAGCAGAAAAGTCTTAGCACAATTTCGATGCATTATCTCCTTCCTGCAGACCAGGAGGAGGTAGGCAACATGGGGACATTGGTCATTGGGGATTCACTACGCAGGATTCAAATGGAACCTGATTTGCTGAACTCGAACCTAAACCTAACAGTAGTATTGTTCAAGAGAAGACAGAAATACACTGTTTTAAAAATCAACAGATGTCACACTAAAACAAATATCCCCCAAATTGAACCTGAACTAGATGGATGTTGCATTAACTTTCTAATCTTGAAGGCATTCCCATGGCAATTTCTCCAGGGCCCTGGGCAGCCAGCCTCTTTATTGGCTGCCAGTTCACAGATGACAATACCCCTGGCAGGTTGGACAGCTAATATAGCCCCAGTCTTCAAACTTGGCTTCCCTGCCAGGTCGCTCAAAACCCATTTGTACAGCCCCGTTGGATTTTTCGAGTGTACAGCCAGATGGGTTACTTGAACTCACCGACTCGAGGACATGTTTTTGTATATTCCTATGCCTCTTATAAATCAGATCCAACAAATAATGGACGGACTGCTTGGCCGTTTCGAGCAATTATTCTGTCTGGCATGGGTGGAGAACAAGAGTAGTGTCAGCAGAGTTATCGGCCGTACCTTTTGCTTGAGGAAATGTTACATCTCCAGGGCCAAGCACATCTATCTGTCTGACTGCGTTGCCTCTGATTGTCTCTCTTTCTTTTCCTCCTCTCTCACGTACACATGTACTCTCCTTAATTACTAGCAGAAAACAGTGCATTCCGCACACTTCCCAACATCTGTTCAGGCCTTAATTAATCCAACTCTCACATGGTCTCCATAGCAACGATGCTCACCAGGCTCAGTCTCCGCATTCAAAAATCTTCTTCGAAGCAAATGGCTCAAAGTATGGCCCTTACCAAAATAATTCTGCGTTAATTTCGGGGTTTGATCCAATGAGAACTTTGCGTAGAAGGCGTTTACATGGAGAGACCAAGTTATGATATCACATTCAACATCACCATCGTGGAAATCAACTGCCTGAAACCAGGAATACAAAATAACAGTCATTTTTCAAAGTATTGCCGAAAAAAAATCCCGTTACTATCTTCATGGTACCAGAAACTCCTGTGCTACAGAAGATTAATGGCTCCAGTTATCTTGATGGAATGTACAGTTATTGTTTGCAGGGCAAACTGTTAGAAGAAACACAAGTGTTAAAAAGAAACTCATCAGAAGGTGTGTTTCCTAAGCTTCTGACTTTACGAAGCTTAATTCAAAGCCTATTGTCCCTTGCTGGTACCTGCCAACTTGTTCCCGAAATTGCAGCTTCCTGGGAGCAGAGAGGTGGACTAAGGCTTTCCAAGGAGGCCGTGAATGCTGCCCAGGGGAACATCAAGCACATTTCTGAGAGTCTGTTTTACCTCCATGGCCTACAGAGAAATTCTCCTTGATACTGACTTTATGTGTGTTTTTCTTTGAAGTTGTTATGGCAGAGATTGTAAAAATTAACACTGACAACTACCCAGAAAATCTGCTCAGATATTATACGTGGTGTTGGAGGAGGTGGGGAGGAGTACTAGAGAGAGCACAGGAGAATGAAGCCAGGCCCAAATGGCATTTGAGTTCATACTGGCTTCTGTCATTAAATGCTTAACGTGGGAGCTAATAAGAAGTAAACCATTTATCGGAGTTCTAGCTCTCTTCCCCTTCACAGCGTCCTTCTTTGAAGAGGCAAACAACCCAAAACCAGCTGAGGAGAGAGAAGACGAGAACTTAGACAAACTCTCATGTGCGTAAAAATGTATTTTAGTAGACAAATCCCTCTTATGATATAAAATGGATCAATCAACTGAGCCTCTGAACAAGGAGAGGAACTTCCCAAACCTTCTCCGGTGACTGAAACTCTGTGGACCCTGGATACATTGGCCCTGGGGATGGCTTATCTCCAGACTGCCTGGGGACTGAGCCAAGTAGAACCAGAAGCTTGGGGGTGGAGGGTGGGGGTGTCACTGAGGGATGTGGCAGGGGGAGCTCTTCCAGGAATAAGGGCCAGTTTTCTAATGTAGCTATAGTATCTACTGACATGAATGGAGAAAGTATTATAACGTTACCAAACTCATTTTTTGTCCTCAGGCAAGAGTCTCTATGAGACTCTTGGCTGCTGGCAGTATCTAAAACTCTTGACTTTTAGGCAGACAACTAGGATTCAATTCATGGCAACGTTGAAGTTTCTCAGCCATGAAGCTTCTACAGAACGACTGAACCAAGGTCCCCTTTCAAGTTACTTCAAATCACTTCATCCCAAGTGATATTCAGTCATCACCTTGAAGCGATTACTTTGAACTCACAAGCAAGAGGTAAAGAAATGGAATGGAAATGAGATCAGGGTTCTAGCTCAATTCCCGTCCCTTCTTCGATCTGAGATTTCCAAAGATTCTTCCTCATCCCCTCCTCCCTTCATTCAATAAAGTATCATGAAGGTGTCACTCTGAGTACAGCATCATCACAGGCTTTGATCTTGGGTGTCTCTCAGTGCAAAGGATAATGGGCTATGAAAAACTGAAATCATACTTCCACAGCTATTTTAGTTCCTGAGCATGCCCAAACTCACCTTCTCCGGACCACTGTCACCAGCATATAACAACTGCCATCACTTCTAGACTGACTATCCTGTGTGGCATTTACTGTCCTGGCATTAATTCACTTAGCTCTTGCAACACGCCTACAAGGCATGATGTTCTTATCATCCCCATTTCATACGTAAGCAAACTGATCTCGGAAGCAAGGTTGCAGGATTGTAGAACTCCAAGAGATTTCACTCACATGGGATTCCACGAGCATGGGTGCTCTATGGTGCCCTCTGGCACTGTGCAACCCCACGGACGTGGGGCGGGGGGCGGGGGGGAGTTCAGTAACCAGAACTCGAACCTATTTGACTTTGCCGTATCTTTTTACTGCCTCTTTCACACTGGCAGAGGGACATCCGTGCATGAAAGGCAATCAGGAAAGAACACGGTGAACTCTGGGTGTTCATCACGACATCATTCTGGAATATTCCTTCCAGGTACCCCCTCTACATCCTTAAAATTTTTTTTCTTTTCTATTCTCCACAAAGCCCTAAGTGGTAGATGAAGGCAGAGCGAGGAGCAGCATCAGAGCTGACAAAGAAAATAAAACAGGAGAGTCTTCGGCTAGGAAGATCCTGAACTTTCCTCTTCCCCCAGGCGCAAGTCTACATTCACCTCTGCAGCGAGTCCCTCTGAAAACCAGTTGAGCAGTTGCTTCACATGGCAAATGAGAAGAGAGTCACTTGGAGGCAGGCAGGAGAGGCTGTGACACACAGGCCTGCCCAAATCCCCACTCCTGATGCGCCAACACACAAGTGGGAAAAACTCAAAACCTGGAGGCTCTCCCTGAGGAATGAGGGGTTTGTAGCCTCACAACTGCAACCCCACCTTTTAAGACTTACACCCGACGGATGAGCACCCAGAACACTTAGCTTTCTTTGAAAACCTACAGAAGTCGCGCCCACTGCCCAGCGAAAGCAAAGGGTGGGAGTGAGCTGCCTGAGAGTCTGGCTTCCAGTCAGCCTGAATCTAGGAGCCGACACCCTCTTTGGGACACTGACAGGTCTTTGCAAACTCTCAACTACCTTCAAGACGGGGAGAGGTGGCTGTTTCATCTGATGCATAGAAACCAATTCAGAGAGTCTGGCAAAATGAGGAAACAGAGGAATATGTTCCAAATAAAACAACAAAATAAAACCTTAATAAAACGGAGATAAGAAAACAAAGCAGAAGAGCCAAGCGAGTCTTCGTGCCCCCTTTCCCTCCACTTAACTCTGCTTTGACTCATGAACGTCATCAGTTTATCCCCCAGAAGCACCCTGAGGCATCCTTCTGGACGCCTCTGCTCCAATAAACATCTTCAAGTGGTCGCAGGGCCCCCTTTACTCTTGGTTTCTTGTGGCTTACCATCTGGTAGGCAGATACTCAGTCGGGCAGAACCCAATTGCTTTTATGGTAGAAGTGGGTGTGGAAGGGTGAGGGGATAAGGAGGAGGCATACTCCTCCGGAACCTGGCTTTGTGTGGAACCCAATCAGTTCCTGGGGTGAGAGAGAGAAACTTCCGTGTTTCCTCGCAACTTGGACAAGAGTGTTTGAAAGAGGTGAAGGTAGACGGGTGTTCTCACTGGACACCTTAAGCCATAGGGGAGGAGCTTGCTCTTGAGTACCTCCCAACGTGTGCTCCGGTGTCTCTCGTGGCTTTTATTTCGTGTCTCTGGCCTTTTGTTTGGGTTGGCTTCCTTGCTCACATCATCTTTCCCCGTCTCTGACTTCCTTTAGGCATCTTCCACTTTAAGACAACCAACTCCCTCCACTCCACATCCTACTGACCCCCGACAGGCTTTTCCTAGGAGGCCCCCAGCTACCTGTACTTCTCCACATCTGTTCATGTGTCTGTCTTCTCCAACAGCTTGCAGGCTAATTCATCTTTATTTTGGTCCTAGCAGATTGTTTGGCCTCTAGCAGTCAAGTGTCTAAAGAAAAACCGCACGGAGCGAAGGTTTAGAGACGCAAGTAAGACGAACGCTAACCTTATTAGGAAACCTTAGTCCGGCCTTGTGACTGGCCATCTCCAGGCACGTCACTTCCCTATTCGTGGTTTCTGGCTGTGCAGGCACAATCTGCCTGAGGACTGGCACCAGGCTTAGAAATCACTCCAAGATTATTTAACGATTTAATAATAACTAGCGTATGTTATTATTAACAACTATGCCCCAGGCTCTAAGCATATCGCGTCTATTAAGCACTCAAGCCTCACAATTCTATAAGGTCATCATCCCTCTTGTATAGGTGAGGCAACTTGAGACCTAGACAGGTGAAGTGACACACCCGGGACACACAGCAAGGGGAAGATCTGGCTCCAATGTCCATACTCTCCGCGACTGCGCCTCTCGCCGACCGAGACAGAGGTGGCCGGACACAGATAACCTCGGGTTGGTTCTGAGGAGGAAAGGGGGGGTCCCAGGTCCCAGGAACGGATACATGCTCCTTTTCCCTCCTTTGTCGGTCATCCCAGGATTTAATCACGCTCCCCCTTTTTCACAACACACACCACAACCACCGCCTCTGCAGCAAACACCGTGGCCCTTTTCTGAATGGACAGGGCTCCAACCATGAGTGGGCTGGGAGCGTTGCAGGACTCCAGCAATTGGGCAGTCCTGATGAAAGGCAGAGTAGCTTGGACCACAAATAGGGAGGCACGTTAATTCCCGCAGCCTGCAAAGGACAGAGCCCCAGGGTTGCCTTTCTTTCCGCAGCACATGTCTCAAGGAATGAATGCTTTCTTGAAGCTCGCCGGTGGGTGGGAAGAGTAGGTTCTTTAGAAGAAACTCACTTATGAGGCTGGAAAATAGGGCGGTCTTCTCCTAGGATTCGTGAGTTTCTTTGGGAGGCACAGAGTGACCTCCATTGAGATCTAAATTCAGGGCACCGTAAGGACAGAGTGAAAAGGAAGAACCGATCAACAAAAGCTTTGCAACTTCTATTCAGATGAAAGGTCATAATAGTAAGACAATTGGCATGAGAAACCCAGGGATGTAGTCCTCTCAAAAGATACTAAGACTTCCCCAGGGTAGCTACATGAAGACCCAAAGTGTGCAGGGCTAGAAAATCAACTGAGCACACCTATTTTTAAAGACCCGTGTGAGGATTCTGAACATCTATTCCTATTTTCACAGGCGGATATTTCTATATCCAACGTCAGGGGAAAAGAGAAGATATCTATAGTTATCAGAGCAAGGATTTAGACTGAAATATCAATATGTTCCAGATTCAAGGGATATACGATTCGGGACTAGGCTTTGTTGGAGAGAGGGGAAAGACAGGTTTTTCTCTTTAGATGCCTTTAAGGAAGGGAAGATGCGTCTGATTAGTTTAGGAGCTCAGCCTGGAGGTGAAATGATTGACAAAAATTTTAATAAGTTATATCCATTCTTGGAAACCACTCTCTTCATCTGTTAGGATTGTGACCAAAATGGCCAGAAGCAGCAAGAGTCAGAAAGAGTACTCCCCCAAATGGCTTTTTTTTTAAAACTAAGATTTGACTTGCCTACGTGAAGATATAAAAGATGTATTCAACTGACCAAACAATGGAGTCCGGGTGACATTTTTCCCTTCTTTTTTAAGTTGATTTATTTTGAGAGAGAGCAAGCAGGAGAGGGGCAGAGAGAGGGGGGAGACAGAATCCCAAGCAGGTTCTGCATTGTCACAGAGCCTGTTGTGGGCCTCGAAATCACAAGCCGTGAGATCATAACCTGAGCCGAAATCAAGAGTCAGAGGCTTAACCGACTGACACCCCGGGGCCCCCTAATTTTTTCCCTTCCTATCACAGCTCCCTCCTCGCAAGTGTTGCAATTTGGGTGAGTTTAGTACTCCTTCCTTTTCACTTTTAGTAAGGGGAGATAGTGATGGTGTGTGAAACATCTATTTTACTAATGTCTTACACACTATTAAAATTCCAAAGCACAAAAGTGAGGTGAAAGATATTTTTTGACTCTGGGCAAAACAGATACAAATATTTCTGAAGAACGAGCTGAAAATATTTCCTGGTTTCTTTTCTTACCGAGAGACCTGTATCACTCTGAAATCAGGATGTGCCTGTGTTCCTTTGGGGGAAAGCACCGACAGGCCACAGGCCGCAAGCCTTGCCCAGAGAGCTTTTGTTCTTGAAGGCAGAGGTCCTTCTATGGAGTGATAATTGTTCTTGCTCTCAGGGCCTGAGGACACAGGGCCAACCGTGAGAAGCACTTGAACCTAAGCTTCACTATTTACATCAAAATGGACTGGCTAGGGCTCTGCCTCAAGGCCCTGTTGAAGGACAGTGAGGAACCTTGGCTTGAAAAACAATCTGCATCACGACCAAGAAAGTGAGTCTGCAAAGCATGTGGCCCAGGTCCTAAGAGTCCAGACTGTGTCCACCGCAGAGTGGTTGCCTGGTTGGAGCAGGTACCCCCCCCAACCGGACATGTTGGTGACATGGTGACTGTAACAGATCACCACTAGGACCCGCCCCTGTGACTCCCCAGAGAGAAATTAGTGCGTGAAAACCAGCCAAGAAAGGGACTTTCCCACATCCGCCTCTGCCTTTGGGGCCACTGAGGCCACTCTCCATTGTCACCTGCTGTGGCTGTGAAAGTCTGCCCATCATGGATATCACTCTTTCCGTCCACATTGCTTCTTCTAGATCTCAAGGAAGGCATTTCAAAAACCAGATGATCCAGCAGAAAATGCAATATGGAATTTTACTCGAGAGTCACAACAACTTTGAAAATATTTCTGCTTATTCAAGTTAATTTCTCCTCCAGAAATCTGAAATTAGGTGTGATAAGTTAATGATTACACAAACAGAACTGCTTTCAATAATTTATTTGGACCCATGCCCAAAAACTGAACTTGCATGAAATATTAAATATTACTCTCACAGCAATTTAGACACATTCACACGAACATCAGGAAATGAAAAAAAAAAAAATCTCCACTAAATGCCAGTGTTGTGTTTTGCTCGGAAAAATAATAATACAATTAGAGGTAAACAATGTTTTCTTCAGCGTCATCTCCAGTCTCCTGGTCTTGTCCAGTCAATGTCTGAAGATTTAGCTTTGCTTCGGCCGTAAATGTCTGCCGCTGAGAGCCATGTGGATGTGAGTCCTGGGAGGCTGGAAACTCAGTCTGAGAGATGTCCAAATCTGCAACAGACAGACGGCACAGGTCAGGAGGATCCGCTCAAGGCCTCCAAGGCAGGTGACACTGTAACTCAGAGCTCTCTAAGCCTGGGACATGCAGTGCCCATATATTCAGCCACAGAGAGAACCCCAGAGTCCAAGGAGAAAGGGACAAAATGCAATCACATCAAATGACTTAATCAATGTATCGTCAAGATGTGGCTGGGTGCGCGTTCAAATGTCTCCTACGGCTAAGAATAACCCTGACAAAATAATCCTAAGGGAGTGTCAAGTGAATAAAGACTTGTCACCATTTGCGGGCCGATAAAACACTGCTACTGTGGAACAAGGGTGCCCACTTATGTTTTAAAAACAGGTTCAAGGTCTTAGAAATACGGTATATACTCTAGCTATGGGCGATGAACTATATTTGCATCTGCACAGCCCCTCCCCTCAGAATATCTCAAAGTCAAGAACTGACCTCAAGACTCAAATAATATAGCTGGGATTTTATTAATGTGGGCAAGGGGTGGGGGAAAAAGGAGTTGAAGGATGGAGACCGGCCAGCCTCACCATTATGCAAATCTAATTAACACTCTACAAACCCCTTAGCTAGAGAAAACTGTTCCCGTATCAAGTACGGCTGGGTTCTTTTTTCTGGTTACCTAGCAACAGCAGGGCATCGTCTATTTTCCCTTTTTCTGCTAAAAACCCTCTAGTACACGGTGTAAGGGAAGGCAAAGAGGGGTTCCTACTTTAAGAAAAGAAAGGCTGTTGCTGCAAACCATTTTCACTTCGCTTGTTCTACCGACCACCCTTCCTGAGGCTCACTTATATGGCAAAGTCACAAATGACCGGCTTCGGTCCGCGCAAAAGGCGGAGTATGCGTGGAAACCCAGGCGAGAAAGATGGATAGCCTGAAGCCCACCCGCTCCTTCTTCAGTCATCAACGAGAGGTCATTATAAACATTGCCACATTTGACTCCGAGACTCTATTATTTAGATGGATACCCATAACTGTTAGGATTCTAATGACAAAAATGCTTGTGGCTCCTGCCCTCCTGCCAACGACCTTTAGCTGGTAGGGAAGGCAGGAAGCAAGGCCTGGCGGGAATAGTAAAGCGTCCTCACGCTGCTCTGTCTTCAGGGACGTGGGACACTTGGCTACGTGTCCGTTCATCACTTCTGCCAGGAAGAGGCAGGCCCACTGGAAGAGCGGCAGCCAGAGCCCCAGAAAATAAACACAAGTCACCTGGAGGAGCTGACGTGGGCCTGTGAAGCTGAGGGGGACCCCGGGGAGAGGGGAGGGAAAGAAGAGGTCAGGCTGTACTCCCTAGCTCTGCTCAAAAGCTTAGGCCTGCCGGGCCTCTAGACGCCCGTGGGGCCCAAAGAAGAAAATTCTTTTACATTTGGGTGACTTGATTTTACTAACCCTGATTCCAAATCCTGTACCTCGAATACTCGAACTCACTAACTACTGAACACGTAACTAGTGAAGATGCTTCTAACTACCCCGTGCAAAGCATGACTTCTGGGCATAAGAAGTTTTCCAGGTCTGATAAAGCCATCGCTCTTTTAAGCCTCAAAATGTTGTAACCCACAGTTTACAGTTTGGGAAACAAAAGCTCAGGCAACTTAAATTCCTTGCCCCACATCACACAATTAAGAACTCATCTAGATTTGAACTCAGAGGACCACTGCCACTTGCACATCTGATCAAGAGTCTCAGGATTCCCATTTCTTATGGTGATAGAAACGGCCTGACCGTCTTTACCACATAAAGAGACTTTGAATGTTTAATACTTATCCTCCCTAAGTACCACATTTTGAAGAATCACTTAGCAAAAAAGAAATTAAGAACGAGAGAGACATTCCAAGCTCCAAAAACCGGATACCATGATTATTATAAAATTGGGAACCTCCTTCATTTAATCAGGTAAACACCACAAACCGTCCTGCCCCCGCAATGATTTCTCTATTAGGGCAACACAGATCAACCTAGAATGCTCTCTGCTCTTTTATCACATTTGGAGACAAAGTATGCTTGCCTGTGGTCACAACACACGTTCACGCTTTCAACTCCTTTCCCCAGGCATTGAATGAATAAAGCCATTTAACCTCTAAAAAAATATTCTCAGTTATGCTACTCACGTTTAGCATTACACAACCTAACACATATACACCTCAAAACTTGCATCTATCAGATGCTCGTAGATTGAAGAACAGCTCATGTAAGCCACTGTATTCCTGCCCCCTTGCCAACAGAAGGTCCAGCCAGGGTACAAGAAATACCACATGGAGAAGGAACAACCATGCATTGAATGAGGTGGTTGGGAGGTGATTGCGGACAAACCTGACAATGCCCGGCACAATGCAAGCCCTTAATCCCTGTAAGTTTCCTTCCCCTGGGGGTGTGAGACATGTAGCAAAGAATCCAAAATACTGGTGGTGAGTCTAGGGATCTGGGAAGTCCTCTTAATGGTTTCAGGAGAAGGCTTAAGAACAGCCAAAGAACCAAACGTTTATCAGAATTCTTTTAAACTGTAGGCTCTAGCTCAGGAAGACAGAGATCCAAGAATAAATGTTGGGGGGGGGGGAGGTTAGTTTTTAATTGGTGTGTATATGTGTATGTATGTGTGTGCGTAAGGGAGTATAGACATTTAATGACAACTTTTTCAGATAAAAATAAAAATACAGAGGAACATCTCTAGGTGAAAAATAGCTTGCTGGACCCTAAAGTGACAGACCCATGTTGGCATCCTAGATGTATTCATGGAGGTTGTTGTGGATGTATGTCACCTGAAGGTGAACTCAATTTCCTTCTCCATTTTCTCCTTGATTTCCGCCTGAACTATTTAGGCAAGGTCAGACAACCCATCTTTGAAACTGGAAACCGTTCCATGATTTCTGATTTTATGATTCCATTTCAACCCTGAAAGAGCACCAGCACAGCAACTGTATACTTCTCAAGGTCAGCCACCTTTTTCCACACTTTTTACCCTAGAGAATATGATCATTATGGAATCTTAAACTGAAAAAACATTTGTTAAAATAAAACCTCACTGATTCAGAAAGCAGAATTCTTGAGGAATAAAAATCACCCAATTTTGTGATCAAAATCCCTATAAATTGCTGAACATAAAAATAGGATACCTGGTTTTTTAATAAGCAAAGAAATATTAATTTAATGGAATCCTAATATGGTCGACTAAAAAGCAAATGCTATTATAATGAAACAAAACTTCAGACTACAAGGAACCTTTCCATCTAGTATCTCAATACAACTTTCCCTGTCCATTGACATAAAAGATGCAATTTGATCTTTACCATACTTGTGGAAACTAAACAGAATGACCATGACCTTAAAATAAAGATGAAGAAGCAGAAACAAATCGAATCCCCATAGCCTGGCTAAACATAGTAGAGAAATAAAATCTTGGGGCAGGGTTTTCTTCTACCTAACTGAAAATTTTCACACCAAACAACTTCACCCTTAACAAGAAATTTCCATAGGTCCAATGTGGGGTCTAAGTCCACCTGCTAATGAAGTTTTAAAAAATTCTAAGTACCCACATTTTGGAGTGGGGGGCAAAAAGCCCCGTGCTACCAAGCGATATGCCCCACACCACACACTGATACATATCCACAGACAGTTGCCTAAATCTCCCTGTTTTCAGCCCTTAGTTGCAACCTGTTGGCAAACGTTTACACTGACCATTTTCACACTTCTCACCTGCTGTTGGAATTTTAGACAATCAGGAAAGAGAATGTGGGGTGTAGGATGACTTACAACTATAGAAATCAGCTCCTGAAAAGCTGATACTAGTAGGATGCAAAATGAGCCTTCCTTCCATCGGCTCACCATCATTCTTCTTCTGAGCCAACTGGATAAGTGGTTCTTTTCTATAAACTCAAAGTGTACCATGCGACCATGTGCCATATTAAAAATGAACGAAGCGCCTCCTAACCCAAGAGTTAAATAAACCACAAGGTAAATCGTAACCTTGGGCAAGTCATTTCTCCTGTTTGGGCTTCAGTTCATGAAGGACATGACTGAAATCACCTTTCTGGCCTCTTGAACTTCTACTGTATGAGAATTTATACATTTGGACTTTGGCTTAGTGCTTCACCAAATAATATTCTGAGGGAACAACAAATGGATGTTTTTGAACTGCTTTATGCTCAAGAAATACAAATGTATTACCTTAAGTTGCATCTAAGATAATGTTTTTAAGGTAATTTCCAGACCTATGCCCCACCCCTCTACCTTCATTCTTCTCAACAACACCTATCTGATTGAGCCAACATAGAATCTTCAGTGGACAGTATTTGGAAAACTACCTATTGAGAAGATAATGTTTACAGTCAAAACCTGCACGCAATCTTCCCTTCAAAGAACAGCAGACTTAAGAGTAACTTGTCAGGAAGAAAAAGTCTGTGACAAGTCAAAAGGAGTTGTCTATCATGTTTAAATAATTAGTGTAATATTTGCCTTTTCTGGATTTTCTGAATAGAAAAGCATCTTAAATTATGATAATTTTTAAGCTTCATTTAAATTTAAAAGCACCAGTATAACTTTTATCATAAATATCAACTGGGGACATCTAGAATTTAACTCAACGTATGGCCAATGGCCAGGCACCCAGCACCCAGTGCTACAAAATCACACTGAGTCGACTGTCGGGATCATTGATGATGCCTTGCTCAGCCCTCTGTGTCTCATCCCATTCCATTCTCCCAAACAAAACTCACAACACAGAGCTTCGTGTCTTCTGGGCCTTGGCTCTGTTCTTGTTTATTTTAATGAAGTGTTCTGACTTGTGCTTCTGATTACTATATCCCTTATGCATGTTCTTAAAATCAAAATTCACACTTTCCTAGAATAACTCCACCTCAAAAACATTTTTGATTAATGTTCCAAGTCTGCAGAATAAGTTGTAGTCCCTGTTTGATGACTGATTCATGCTTACACTGTGAAACATTGAAAAAATCGTTTCCTGATGGCATTACTGGCGATCACTATTTTTTCTCAGGAGCGTTAATACACGGCATTTTTCTTCTAATGGAAAACATTTCTTGTACAGAACTTGAGGTATCTTCAGAGCAAAGGAAAATTGGTCTATGTCACTAATTTTGCTCGACCCTATTTTACAGTGAGGCACAAGCAGAATGTGAACCTCTGGCATGAAAACCAACCCGGCATTGGCATCTGAAACCAACAGTCTCCATTAGTGTTAGGATTCCTTACTACTCCTCATCTACAGTAATGCACCTGAACTAAAATAACAGAAATGTGCTCTGGGGGTCCGTGTTAGGATTCCTTACTACTCCTCATCTACAGTAATGCACCTGAACTAAAATAACAGAAATGTGCTCTGGGGGTCCATGTGCATGAAGAAATTTATAGCATATAAAAGCAAACAGTTATAATTTTTTAAATTGTAACTGTTATAGCTGGACTTTATTGTCTTATCAGTAATTAACATTTGAATCACCTGGAGTTATGTAGGTAACATTGACAAGAAACAAAACAACTGAAGCAACCGATACAATGAAGATGAGATGAACACAAGACATGGTATGATGAACCAAGTCTGTTACATGAACTTTGATTTGCTCTCGCTCTCCTTTCTCCCCATAAGGTGCCAACGTTATGGACTCACGACCTTAACATTAGCAAGCCTCATGAGAGGATGGGGCAAGTGCCTCCGCCTTTCTCTCTTCTTTAGGATGCGTTTCAAAGTGTTTCTCTAAACAAGATACTAACAGGTATTAATGACAGAAGAATGAATACAGTGGTCAAGGAAGCTGATGAAACTGTGGGCAAATCAAGTTGCTTAACAGATTCCTCAGACCTTTAATCAGCTCACCTGTATCATAAATCTCTGAGGGGGAAAAACAGTATGTGGCACCCTCCAAACTGAGGGGGACTTTTCTCACAGTGTGCTTGGTATGTTCCACATAACGTATTTGGGGAACCGGTACCGTAAAAAAAAAAAAGCAAATCTATTATACATTAAGAAAGAAACAGCAAATGACCAAGATGTCAGGATAGGTCAGGGGCAGGAAGTTGAAAATAAGTGAGGTTTTCCAAATTCAGAAACTCTTAACCTTGTACGTGATGTCCTTCTGGTGGACACGGGCAATTATCGACAGTGGCTGCTCAAGTTATTAGGAGAAAAGCAGATGGAGAGCTTTGTAGTGGATGGATCAAGCTGACACTATTTGAACCCACAGATCAAATATAATATCATAAAAAAATAAACAGACATGGTTGGCCTCGTGATAGGATGCAACAGGAAATGTATAACGTGGACAATGTAGGAAACATGTAATTCGATCTGTGAAGATTCTTCAGGTCAAAAAAGCCTCTATCTAGTCAACCACCAAACACTTATTCCAACTACCCAGTTTATAGAAAACACGGGGGAAAGGATAATACGTTAAATAACACTATAGGAAAGCAAGCAGAAAAATTGACAATGTAGGACATTTTAAAAAAATGATTTTCTTCCAGGAAATAAATGTCTTTTCAAAAAACAAACAACACTGTCTTTTCAAATAATTATAAGACTTAAAAAAAAGGGGGGGGGCAGGAGAAATTTAGATTAAAAGAGATCTAAGAGATATACAAGCCAAATACAATATATGAAATTATTTGGGTCAAACAAACCAAGGGGAAAAAGTTGAGACAGAGAAATTCATGTACTGACAGTATGGTTTCAAGTATAAAGTTTTTTAGGTGTAATAAAGATATTGTGGTGATGCTTAAAAAAAAACACTTCTTGCCTTTTAAAGAAAGATACTCAAGTATTTTGAAATGAAATCACAGGATATCCTGGATTTGCTTTAAGATAACCCAGTGTGAGAGAGAGATAAGAGCACTGATGAACCAGGATTGGCTTGTCTGTGTGTTGGTCATCATTAGAGCTGAGAACTCATTAAACAATTCTACTTTTGTATACATTTGAAATGTTCCATGGTATATTTTTTAAAGTGCATAGCCTCACATATATTTGGACTATAAAATTATAAAGGGTTCTCTGTTATTCCAACAGCATAGCTCCTATACATCTGAAAAAAAAAAAATGGAACACTGTGGCAATAAATTAGGGGCCTCCTCTGGATGCTGAATGTGTTTACATCAATTTTAATGCAACTGTATGACAAGTCATTGGCAAGTGTGTGTGTATGGGTTTTTATCTATTTAGAAAGATACACAATTTATGTGACTCTGTTTCATAAAATAAATTAGGTTCATTTGAGTTTATAGCTACCTATAAGATATGATACAGATTCAAATATGTCCCTTTGCTTTTGCCTAGAAAATTTAACATCTCCCAAGTGAACCATAATCAGAAAAGATCTTTTATACCCTGGGTGTATTTGTTGATGGCAAAGAATTGATAAGTTTCTCTTGTAATTTAGATTCCTATTCTTCAGCCTTTTGAGTTTACTAGAACTAAGATGTAACATTTAAGAAATAGAAGGTAATACATTTAGTCTGACAATATCAAAGTTGATTTCAGTTTATAATAATAGTAGGTATAAAAACATATTGCCAAAGGAATTAGTGAATACCTGATACAAAAAATTTATCTACTCAAAGTCCTGATAATCACCAGTTTCGAATGCTTATGTGTTGAAAGGACCTTAAATTTTCATTTAGCCTAACCCTTGCCTTCTCAGCAGAATCAAATGGATGTAGTCAAGATAGAATTGCATTATAGGGCTTCTGTCTTTAAGCCACTAACATTAGTTGACTTTGAGTGAAACATTCAACTCAATTCTCACAGCAATACACAATGGTAGGTATACTATGGAATATGAAAGGGAGAGCCTAATGCATATACAGACACAAGCCTAACTTAAAAAAACAGAACTCAAGAATACAGGAAGCTCAAGAAAATCTCTAATATCTTCAAAGAAATATTTAAAAGACATTCAACTACAAAGCAAGATTCCATAAAATATCAACTATAAGAGAACAAGGAAAATCTCTTGAAATTAAAAATATGCTAGCTGAATTAAAAAAAAAAAAAAAGTCAATGGACTAGTAGGAGGTTAAGGATAAGAAAATCTCCCAGAAAGGAAAACAAAAACATTAAGAAATGGGAATAGAAGTGGTGGCGGGGGCGGAATAAGCAGAAAAATCAGAGAACCCAAGAGGTCCAACTATGAACGAGAAACAGTTCCAATAAGATAATAATGATGAGAAGATTTTTTTAAAGAAAATTTCCCACAATCAAAGAAAATGTCTCAAGTAACCAGTAAGAATGGTTTTAACAAAAGACCACACGAAGACATATAATACAATTCATCCAACAAGGGATAAAGAGAGAACTGCAAAGGCTTCCAAAATTGAGAACAGGTCACAAAGAATTAGAAATAAGAATGACATCAGACTTCTCAACAGAAACCCTAAGAAGCAGAATAATCAAACCGTTCAAAATTCTGAAGGAGAATAAATTATTTTTTGAGAAAGAGAGAGGGTGCAAGGGAGAGGGGCAGAGGGAGGGAGAAGAGAATCTTAAGAAGGTTCCACATTCAGCACAGAGTCTGACACGGGGGCTCTATGCAGGCCTCGAGCTCAAGACCATGACATCATGATCCGAGCTGAAATCAAGAGTCAGACACTTTACCGACTGAGCCATGGAGGTGCCCCTGAAGGAGAATAATTTTTGATCTGGAATTCTAAGCCTAAATATATGACAAAAACCAAGTATAAAAGCAAAAATAAATGATGTGAAAAATACATTTCAAGTTAGTTATTTGGAAAAAAATGTGCTCTCATTATGGCTTTTCTTGGGAACATTTGGAGGCAAGATCCACCACATAAAGGAATAGGTCATAAAAGATAAAAAATGAGACTGAGCACACAGGATCTGTCACAGGAGGAGTATGAAGGGTGACACCTATATAGCAGGCATGGAACAACAAGGGCTTATTGGAAAAGGAGGACAGAGGATCCTGGAAGGGAAATTTCAAGGACAGAAAATGAAGCAGATAGATATCGGACGTGTTGAGTGTGTGGAAACTAATATTGGCCAGTTAACTGAGAGGTACACAAGCTATGGAGGAAAACATAGTTGGGAGGTAGGAAAAAAGTAAGCAAATGAAGAAGATATATGGTGAAAGCCTCAGTAAAATAGAATAGTCAAAAACAACATTATTTTAAGTAGCTTCTGCACATATGGCTGATTTTTCTCCATCCTGAAAGACCTTAGCTCTGTCACAAATGCCCTTTTGCAATCTTAAAGTATCTACATATAACCGTAAATATGATTTCGCCTACAACTATTTCTCAAAGTTAAAACCATATTGAACCCATTTGAAAACAATTAATTTGCCTGCATAAGTAATACTAAACACCTGAAATTCCAAAATCTGTTGTTAGAAAAACACCTTTAAAAATAGTCACTTCACCAAAGAGGAAACCTAAATGGCAAATAAATACAAAAAGACACTAAATCTCACGAGTAATTAGGGAAGTACAAATTCTAAGAATGGGAGTTACCATTTCATACCCATGAGATTGGCAAAATTTAGAAACCTAACAATACTGAGTGTTGGGGAAGTTCTGGAGAAACTGGAAATCTCATATATAGATGCTGAGAATTGAATTATTTAACTTTAGAGAGAAATAATACCCAGCAAAACCAAAGACATCCTCATCACTTTTAGGTGTTATCATGTAAATAAACTCTCATTCATATACACAAGGGGAATGCATAAAAGGATATTTACTGAGAATCATTTGTAGGAGTAAAAAAATTGGAAACATCCTAACTGTTCACTAGTAACAAATAAGCTGGCATTTATTCTATAAAGGAATAGTATACAGCAGTTTAAAATGAACTATTTGAACTACATGTATGAATATGCACATTGAGTGGGAAAAAAATAGTTGCAAAAAGACAAACATTATATAGAATATAAAAACAAAAATATATATTTATGCATACATGTATGTAGCAAGAACATAAAAACATACTATAGAAATGACATGCACCAATTATAGAATTATAGAAATGATATGCACCAATTATAGAATATTGTTTAAATGGGGGAAAAAAGGAAAAATAAGGGGAGGGACGCTATATTGAATATTCTAAAAAAAAAAAGGCAAAGAAATGTCTGAAGCAAATATGGCAACAGGTTAACATTTGTTAAATGCATGCCTGATACATATTTTTTCTTTACTTTTCTGTAAGTTTGAATTTTTCATAGCTAAAACTTTTATATTAAAAATGCATTAAAAAACACAGCAACCAATTATAATATGTGGTCTTATATTATTATATATTATATATATTATATAATATATATTATATTATTATAATATTTGGATTCTGAGTCAAGAAAAATCAAACTAGAAAGAGTACACACACTCACACACACACAATTGGAAATTTAAATACTGACTATATGTTGATACTATGGAATTTTTGTTCAATTTTTCCCTTGGTGTGATAATAGTTTTAAAAAGAGAGCCCTATCTCTTAGAGATAAATACTGAAATGTTATGCATCAATAAATACGTACACATGACTTTTAAATACTGCTTCAAAATAATACTGGGCGTGTTGGGGTTAAGTGTCTGGGTGAAACACAATTGGCCAGAAGTTCCTAAGTTTTTCAAGTTTATCATGGTAACTAAGTGGTTGTCATACTGTTTAATTATGTACGTGTTTGAAATTGTCCACAATATGTTTAGATAGGCAAAAAAACAAAAACAAAAACAAAACATCAAGCTCAATTTTTAAATCAAAATTAAGATCATCAAATCCTGGAGTCCCTGTTAAGAAGCAGGTACAACTTTTCTAAGAGTGCACTGAATCAAATGACATGTAGGTCTCCAACTCAGGGATAGGTCAGTATTTTCATGACACTGAATCCCTCTGAAAGACAGACCAGGGGCTCCTAAGAACTATGCCAATTAGGCTGACTTTCTGGAAACTGCCTGCTTCATGACCCTACCCACTGTGAAAGAGAAGAAGTGAATTCACTTTATTGCCAGGTGAATAAGGCAGAATTTTAATGCTGCATTTACTACTTACTGACTCAGTCAAGGGAAAAGCATCTGTTAAAATTCTTAAGCATACAAGATCCAGTGTATTTCTTTAAACCAGAAGCAGGCAATTAAATACATCCAAGCTAACTAGTTCTAACTACTTCTTAATAATCACATTATTGGACTTCAAAAAAATTGGTGTCCAATTCTTCAAAGGTCTACAAATGAGTGTATTTTTTTCTTGATCAACTACAAAATTACATGATGTCAAACAACTAACATGCCTTTTCTGTTCTGAGAAATTGGTATTTACAGTTTTCATAGCAACACAATTTTTTTTCTTTTTAGAAATGAGAAACATTATTTTTGTAAGTCTTATTTGTTTGAAGTAACATTTGCCAAGAAACCAAACTCCAAAATATATTTTCCAACTGTAGCTCTGAGTTTATGCCACTCAAAAATGATTATAATTTTAAAAGCACAACATAATATATAGAAAAAAAATGTTTTGTTCAAGGCAGATTTTCACACCCTCGGCATTCTTTTCACATTTATGTTTGTTATCAGAGTAAAGATAACTGTATTACATTTCTGGAAATTAAACTTAAAATGTTTTTAGAAATTGTATGGTTTGAAAAGAAGGCAGTTTGCAGAACAGAGACAAAATAAGGATTTTACCAAAACAGCAATCAAAAGAAAACACACATATCACAGGATTCACAGCTCTCCTCCTTGGAGCCATCTCCCTCTAAAGAAAATTGTTTTTAAATTTTCTTATGGATACTAACGTCGTAAGAAGCTGCTCTTGCTGTTAATACTTGTCCTGTTGACATATGACCTGTGACTAACACTGGGCCTAAAGAAAGCCAATTTCCCTTTCAGTATCTGCCAGGTGACATGTATCCCCAAGCTGGCACTAGATCTCCCTCCTTCTGGATAGACCTCTTTCTTCCCTAAACAACTCGTCTCAAGAAGCCATAGCATGACATGAAACTTCTTTCATGGAATCAGCCACCAAGAGCAAGGATCATGAAGGGCAGCCTCAGTTGGTCCCTTAGTGACCAGCAGCCCTCATTCCTTACAGACATCTGAGGACCACTGAGTACGGTGTCCTGAGAAAGCCCGTGACCACACAGTTGAAAGGCATTCAGGGCCGGATGAATATAGTCCACAGCTCTACACCCCTTCACAGACCCTCCAGACAGTGAGCTTCCAGGTTTGGTGGGTAGGACAACTTCAGGGACGATACATCTGAAATGAGCCTTGAAGGCCGACCAGGATGTCAACAGGGAGAGACGGCCCTGTGTGGAGGTATTCCAGCTGGAATTGGCAACTCTGGCAAAGGGGAGAAAATGCTAGATGCTATAAAAAAGGAAAGTTGTCAAGCTTGGCTGAACCATGAGTTTGCGCAGGTGAGTTGAGGTGGGGGATGCGATGAAAGAGTAGCCTGTGGAGGGTCTTGGAGGGAAGGGTTAGGAGTTCTTACCTGAGAAACAATCATGGCAGCCACAGTGACCGGGACCCTTGTATGACTGCCTATCAATCTACATTCTCAGCTTCACCTGCACATCCTATATGTGTTGCTATCCTGCAAGGAGGGGTAGCTCCAGGAGCAGAGTGAGAAGGGAACTATATTCCCCTATGTTTGCCTGCCTGGAAGAAAACCACATTTAAGACCATCAGGTTCCATTCCGTTAATGGGCATTTTTTTTTTTTTTTTTTTTTTTTTTTGGTCAATTAGTAGAGAGTATATCAGAATGAAAACTGGTTTGAGCTTCTTTTCCATTTGCTCTTCACTGAGTGCTTAGTGTATGCTCTGCACTGGGCTGGACATAAGGGAAACCAAGCTGAATGAGACCTCAACTCCACAGTCAACAAGTTTATAGTCTGTATAATCACTTTGAAAATGCTTTTAGTTTCTTAAAATTGAAACAGGCACCTACTCCAGAAATAATTCTACTCCTAGGTATTTACACAAGAGGAATGAAAACATAATTCACACACACACACAAAGCCCTGTACAGGAATGTTCAGAGCAGCTTTATTCATAATAGCCAAAAATGAGAAATAAGCCAGGTGTCCATCAACAGAAGAATGGGTAACTGTGGTAAATCCATCAAGGCAAGATTCCTCAGGAATAAAAGGGGATGAACCACAGATTCATGCAAGGTCATAGATGCATCTCAAAAGCATGCTGAATGAAAAGAACTGAACACAAGAAGGCACACAGTATCTGATTCCATTCCATTCTATAATAAGCAAAATTAACCTATGATGATGAAAAGCAGAGGAGTGGTTGCTTCGGGGGGGTAGGGATTGGTTGGAAAGGGGTAGAAGAGAGCTTTCTGGAGTGATGGAAATACTCTGCACCTTGATATTCTTTCCACAAAATTAATTGAATAGACTTAATATCTGGGCATTTCACTGTATGTAAATTATAACTCAAACAAAATAAACCATATGAAGCATCATCTAGTCTAAAGGGAAAACACATATGAAATATGGTACAAAGGAGGAAAAGGGTGCATTGGACACACAACGTTATACACGAGAGGTTCCTAACTCAGACAAAGAGGGTCTGGAAAGGCATCTAGAACTAAGTGCCCCGGAGCTAAGTCTTGAAAGGTGAGCAAGAGTTAGCCAGGTTGGAAGAAAAGGGTAGAAGAGAAGACATTCCTGACAGAGGAAGCAGATGCACAAAAAATAGGAGGGCTCTGGCCTTTCACGTAACAAGGAGAACTTCTAACCGCTGTACCACAGTGGGGAAAGGATGTAGTAGGAGAGGCGGCTGAGAGGTTCAAAGCCAGATCAGACCTCCAGCCCCAAACACATAGCCTCCCGTGCTCCTTCAGGGAGGACCGCCTTTCAACACACGGATCCTTTGGAAACACCCAAGGAAGAGAACCCAAAAAGTCTCTAAGAGGACTGGACGCAAACCCTTAACCACAGGCTCAAGTGCTGACCTGGGGGCTACACAAAGCTCTATGTTAAATCCATGCTGGCTTCGGTTTCCAAAAGACAACCCATGTGGTAAATCATGCTGGGATATGCCATTTGGATCTCAACTGTTCCCAAGGGAGAAAAAATGTATTTGAAGGGTGCGCCCCGGGCAATGCATTTATTTCAACATCCACTTACATCAGTGTTTTTTCCAGTATATTTAAAGGAACAGTAGCCCTGCCAAACACTAGGCCCCAGAGGAGGATGCTGTGGTTAAATGCCAAGGTTGGCGAAGCGCCACCTTTGGATATCCATGAGCACGATAAAAGTTTTGAAAAGGTTGGAGAGTCCCCAAGCCAGCATTTCCCAATATTATTATTATGAGAACCGCCTATCTAGTAACACCTAGTAACAGCCAGTAGAATTATGCATCATGTTTTGAGATGGGTCTTCTTAGCTCAAAACCCAAATGAGATGAAGTCTTTCAGGCCACCAAAGCAACCACCTGGAAGAAGTACAGTGGCTCAAGTCTTCCTAAGGATTTATAGCTTAACACAAGGTAGATAGTAAGTGTATACTGAGCACCTCCAAAATTCCAGGTATTTTATGCTTTGTCTTTATGTAATCCCCTACCAAGGACAAAGCAGATACTATCAGAAGTCCAATTTTATATATAAGGAAACAAACATATCAAGTTAACTACTTGCTTAAAATTTCATAGGTAATAAATGACAGATCTAGACTATGAACTGAGGCATAATTTCCAACCCTTCTCTGTCTTAACCACTATGCCAGTCAGTCATCTCCACTGTTCAAAATTAGTCAACGACATTGCCTCGTGCATTCATTTGTTCATGTATGCATTCAAATCCCTCACTTAAAAATGAAGCACTGATTAACTGATTAACTCAGGTAAAGTTCGTTACATAAGAAAATACACGTTCAGTCTATTTTTCCTGAAACTTGGTTTAGGAGGTGGGAGATGGTGGATCCTTTATCTTCTACTATCTTCAAAAGTGAATTTGAGAAACAGGAGAATATTCTATCACCTACTTTTATCTCAGGAACATATCTGGCCTTGGTCATTCTGGCCCAAAATGGTATTGCCAGGCAGGTTTCAACTCTTTTCTGGGTCAGTGTTGATTCAGTCATTTAATCAAGCCCTTCAGGAAACACATTTTCTGGAACTTTCCTGAACCATACATTCTCAAAGTGGGCCAATGGATTCTCCAAAAACAAAACAAAACAAAACACAACTTGCAGATAATCTAAAAAAACTAAAAATTCCCAATACTATCACCTAAAGTATTATCAATTTATAGAAGTCCTATAAATTTGTTTGAGAAAATATTTTAATTGTGGGTGAGTGTGACTCAATCCTAAGTAGTAGGTAAGAGATTGACTCTGACAAACATATCTGCAATATTTATCTATTAATATATCTGTATCTCTTATCTGACAAGCATAAAGGGAAAATATTTCAATTTACTAGCAATACCATTTGCAAAAATCCTTCCATACTCTTACCAGGAAGAATGACAACTTCTCAGAGGAGAGGAATTTTAATGTGGTTTTTCCCAATACTTCCTTTGCTCTCAGGCTCACACAGTTCAGTTTCATGCTTTCTCCATTGATTAAAGCATCTCAGAGCAGCGGAGGCTCACAAAAGATGAATTTAGTACCTGATATTTAACAATGCATTACCCTCAGGCTATTTGATCAGCTTGAAATAACTGAAAAAAAAAAATCTTTTTTAAATGTGTGAAGACAGTTCAGTGGAGTACCCTAAAGGCAAGCTAAGAGCCACCCCCCAGCCCTGACTTCCAGGATTGCCGCTCTCTCCTTTCAAGAGTGCTGGGAGATGAGCCTGCAGTCCCCAGAGAGAGACATCAGGGTACGACTGCACTTTTTCACACTGGAGCTTGGATCCAAAATGTGGCCTCATTACTACATGCCGACTAACAGACCATCACATTTTGGCCAAAATGTTTGTTACGTTCTCTCCATCCCATCTATGTGCCAACGAAGAGGCGTTTGCATATGCAAAACTTTGGGAGCGTATTTTAGAGCTCACGCTGAACAGAAGCGCCAAGCATCTAAAAACAGAGGATGAGCTCTACTTGCCAATCTGGATAATTTCACAAATAATCAAACATAGTATAGCTTTGGGAGGAATAAATTTGTCAAGAGTCAGAAGTTTAACCTACTCATGGGAAGTAATACAGCTCTGAAAACTTCGGTTTCTTAAAAGAGGGTTCAATTTTAATCAGATGGGATATACATTAAGCTTCCATATTCTTGTTATAAGAACATCCGCAAAACAGAACCATATGGAAGCAAGTAAAGACAACACAATATGCATACATCCAAGAGTTCAGGCTTATATAATTTTAAGAATGTTTAATAGTTCCATATTTACTATGCTAAAATAAGAAGAAGAAAAAAAAAAACTCCCAGCATAGCTAAGCAGTTAACTGCAAGGGCACATCTGAAATGACAAGAATATAAGCTTAAGATCCTAAACACGCAGATTCCAGAAGCTTCTGGCAAAGTCAAGTATGTCAAGTCTCTGACTTGTAATATCACACCATCCCATCTTCTGCCATCTGCCTCTAGCAAATGTCAGCGTATTCCCAGGATGGAAACATGCGTCCTTCCTGAATCATTCCTACAAAGACTTCAAAAACACGGCCTACTGCAGTTGAACGTTATTGCCTTGAATTCATAGCCTCCTACAGTAATTCAGAAGAATCCAGAATTCCCTCATCTGAAAGACTAGTGTCTAAAGTGAATGAGGCAAACACTTCCAGACTCCTGCACTGACAGTCCAGTTAGGGCCAAACCATCTTTGAGAAGTGGGAACTACAGGAACTCACCATCTACAAGAAAGTACTGAGGCTTTCAAGGACATGTCAGAAAACACAACGTTAAAATCACCTCCCCATTTGGGGTTTTTCATGAAGAGGTCTTTGAGCTTGCAATTTCTGTTTTCTGTCGCTGGTGGATTTATGAGACTCTCAGAGTGCAATGCCCTTACTGCAGTGTTACAACATTCTGTGTGATTAATTGATTGCAAATCATTGCACAGGGTGCCAAGATCACTGGTAGGAAGCAGGTCATTAAATAAAATTAAAACTCTGCCAATGTTTTGCTTGTAAACGTTACTTCCAAAGCCTTACAGCACCATTTCTTACAAAATGGCCTCAATTCACCAGAGAAGCAGAGTGTCCTATATTTTTGGCCGATGATCCAAATATTCTGTATTTAATCCAAACATCCAGCATGTTATGTTTCAGGAAGAAAAAGCTGGAGCGTAATGAAATTTGCACAAAGAGAGCTATGGAAAAGAGTCATCATGAAAATAATTAAATTTTGCACAGCCTTACTGTGAAATTGTTCGGTGAAAGGCCCAGAGTCCTGCCCTGCATAACTGGAAACTTTGTAAGATTACATTTTTCCTTAGGTAAATCTTCAAACCAAGCATTAACATTTCAAATTAAATTGAATTAATCTCTCATCCAGAAAGAGAATGGATACTCTGGTCCCTTATCCAAGGAAACTCAACAGTGATTTATCATGGCAAATTAACATCTCCAGAGATCAAAACTCGGGCCCAGGCTTTTTTTTTTTTTTTTTTGGATTATTATTATCTGGCTCAAATCTGTGCAAAACAACAGGACAAGATGTCCCCCCTCAGCCAGCTATGTCTGGGAATTGACCATTTGAGAAAATATGGTGCCTTTCAGTTTGGACTAAAGCAAAGGGATATATTTCTTAAGATGCCACCACACTTAATTTTAAGATTGTAATGATAAATATGTGATCTTTCAGGCAATATTTTAAGTCAGACAAGTAGAAAGTCATGCCAGAGAAATTGGATCCCATTCTAGGAGTAAATTTAACTAAGCAAATACTATTTGTTTTGTCTGGGGAAATACACTGGACTGTTAAATAGGATTTAGCAAAACAAAAAGCGTTTAAGAAAGTATTTCGCTGATGTTGAGCTAACTGCCCATGTTTCATTTACTGGTGTTTGAGCTACTTTATGGTTAAAAAAGAAATACCCCAATGAACAGATAGGCTGACTAAGTTACTGATAAAATAGTTAAATGTTAAACTGTTTCTGTGCCACCTTCCTAAACAACAGCAAGGATTCATTTCTACTTGTTTAGAATAAATTAAAGCATTTTACAAAGAATACATTTTCACTTTTTCAGTTTTCATTTGCTACCCAAGGCTGGATGGGACTATACATAATGTTCTAAATGGAAAAAAAAACCTCACAAAGAAAGATGCTCTAGAGTTGTACAATCTGTTAAATAGGACTGTACATCAGTAAACAAATTCATTTCAACATTAGTAAGGAAGAAAAGTCGATAACTCTTAAAGTTTGTTGCCTAGAATCCAAGTCATGTATTAAAGGCAAGGAGCAAGCATACAGTTGTCCTGACATCTAATATACACCTGTCTTACACGTTTTGAAACTCAGTGCATCCAGTTAGCTGGCCAGATACTCATCTAACTCTGTCTTTTCTCAACCTCTTCCAATGTCTCAGTAGAGTCCAGCTGTGTGGCTCAAGCTCACAGTCTCCATCACTTCTGCTAAAGAGTACGGGCCTTAACTCCTTCATTCAGGTCGTAAATATTTATCAAATGTTCATTATATGCCAAACCGTGTGCTTGGTGCTTCTGATAGAGCATTTAACAAAGGAGACACATGTAGTTCCCCAACCCCATGAAGCTCATTCTATACTGGAGCAGACAGACATTAAATTATTACACATGTAATTAATTCAAATTATGATGAGTGCTAATAAGAGGTACTTCCTGGTAATTCTGAACCTTGATTTTTATCAGTTTATCCAGGACTAATAAGAACAAGTTGATTCAGAGTAACCAAACTCAAAAGGAGATTAAGATCATAAGCCGAAGCCCTATTTTTAAATTTTAAAGTGAGGAATGATTCAAACCAAAATACTGTTGGCCGTTCTCAACACTTCTTTCTAGTAGAAAAACCTACTCAGGGAACTCAAGTACAAGATTTCCGGGGCACATACTGACATGATGCAACCAATTAGGGTTGGATATTCTGTAGCTATGGCAGCTCTGTATCCCAAATGGAGATTTTTCAGTCTTGTTGCCAGAGTTATTTCTTTCAGTTGGTTCTGGAAACACAGCTGACTGATGTAAATTCTTCCTCTACAGAAAAGAACAAAGGGAAGCTAAACGCTTGGCTGTTGAGACTACCTCGCAGGATAGTTCTGGTGACATGTAACAAACACCTCCTCTCAGACTGATACAGAAACACGGTTACCCTTAATAAGTGATTTCCATTCTGAGTTTTAAAAAAGTTCCCCAATTTAGGTATTTTTTGTTCACAATCTAAATCTTACTGGGGGGCACCTGGGTGGCTCAGTTGGTTCAGCATCTGACTTTTTTTTTTTAATGTTTATTCATTTTTGAAATGGGAGAGAAGGGAAGAGAGAGGGAGACAGAGGATCTGAAGCAGGCTCTGCACTGACAGCAGGGAGCCCAATGCAGGGCTCAAACTCACAAACCATGAGATCATGATCTGAGACGAAGTCAGACGCTTAGCTGACTGAGCCACCCAGGCACCCCAAGTATCTGACTCTTGATTTTGGATTAGGTTATGATCCCAGTATTATGGGATTAAGCCCTGTGTTGGGCTTCATGCTGAGCACAGAGTGTGCTTGAGATTCTCCCTCTGTCTCTCTCCCCTCTCCCTTCTGCCCCTCTTCCTCAGTCGCACTTGTTCTCTAAAAAACAAAAAACAAAACAAAAACAATTATGGGGCACCTGGGCAGGTCAGTCAGTTAAGCGGCCGACTTCAGCTCAGGTCATGATCTCACGGTTCGTGAGTTTGAGCCCCATGTAGGGCTCTGCTTTGAAAGCTCTGAGTCTGGAGCCTGCTTCGGATTCTGTGTCTTCCTCCTTCTCTGCCCATCCCCTGCTCACGCAGTCTCTCAAAACTGAATAGACATTAAAAAAAATTTTAATTAAAAAAAATAAAGAAAAACTAATAAATCTTATTGGCTTTAGTGACATTTAGGAAACAGCACACCAGCCCTGAATCACAATCAGAACTATTTCCAGAAGGTAGGAAGGAAGCAGATACTCTTCAGATCCCAAGACATGCCACGCCTTTTTTTCCCCTTTAGTTCTGTTAACACTTCCTTCCAATTTGTACAGATGGGAAACAAAGGCTTAGAAATCATGTAGCCATAGGAATGAGAGTTACTGTTTCAACTGAGGTTCTTGAACATCATGCCCAGCACACCAGGGAAAGGGTACAGGCTGGCTGCTCTGCAATCACCTAAGGAGAATTTAGATACACCAATGTGTAGCCTCACCCATGTCCTACCAAATGAGAATCTTTGAACAGAGGGATTCATACTTTTATTGCATTTTTTCAGAAACCATGAGGCACAGTCAGCTATAGTAACCATGGTTTCAGCAACCAATCCCACCTATGACACCTTACTTCTCCAAATGTAGCCTCATAGTTAGAGGATAGCCCTCCATGACATAATAATAGGAATGTGAATCTGAGGTCAGGACAGTAGGGGGCTGCGGGGAGTCTCTCCAACTTTTAAGCCACCAGCCTTACACTCCAACCGTTCAACTCTATCTTTCTAAATTCATCTTTTCACAGAGACTCAACAAAAAGTAACAGACAAAAGTCGCCTTATTTGAAAAACAGCGACATTAACTGTCACAAGACTGCTGTAAAGAACAAATAAGACCATGAATTCAAATGTTTTTAAGTGGCATGAAGTGCCATATTACATTATTAATTCAACCACAAGTGAATTGAGATGGAATTCCAAAATGAGGAGTATAACCTTTTCAACTGAAGTGGATTAAAAAAAAAAAAACTTACTTTTATAAATAAACTTTTACTGGAACACAGCTAATCTCATTCTTTACACATTGTCTGTGGCTGCTTCTGAGCTACCATGGCAGAGCTGACCATATGCGACAAAGACCTGATATCCCGGAAAGACAGAAACATTCACTACGTTGTCCTTTAAGAAAAAGTTTGCCACCTACTGAGCCAGATGGTCATATTCTTCTTAGGCAGACATAAATTAACAGTCCTCAGCTGAACACTTCACATTTGAAGCAAGCCCTACCAAATGGAACCTCCATTGCAAGACAGACAGAGGGGTGATAACAGGAGTCCCAAATTCTGATCTGTGGAAGGGAAACCTTTCCTAGTTTTGGATCACTGTCTCATGACTCAATGAGACTGACAGGACCACCGCTTATCCTTCAGGTATGTTAAATACATGAACGGTTTCAAACTTCCCTTCCAAACCCAACCCTTAATCACTGTGAAAATAAAGCCACACTGTACTGGAAAGGTAAAATGTGTAGACCATAGACGACATTTATGTTGATATGTACACTTATGTCTCTATTTACATGGAAGTATTTTTTTTTTCGTGTTTTAAGCTAAGGATGACCCAAGGCTAGGCCTAACCTCTGGAATCATTCATACCGAGTGGACTCACTTCAGCAGCTTGTTGAAACCAAATTGGAACCCAGGGTGGGAATGAACACGCAGCCACATGGCTGGCTGGCTGCCTCTGAATCCACCCACCTGCTGTTTTACTCTCCTGCTGTGTACTGGGCTCTACGTGCTAAGGCGGGATGGCCTTGGCCCAGTTGGCTCACACAGCCAACCTTCCCCCAGAGAACTATGCAATCAGGAAGTTGGCAGTCAGCACCGGGGGCTCACCAGGCTCTACAAGCAAATGGCATGTTTCCCTTTCCTGGTACAAAATCTGCAAAAGGAGAAAGTCAATCATCTACACTTGTCAGTGAGAAACATTAAAATTAAGCCTCTGAGTCCAATTCTTTATAGTCTTGCCATGGCGTGGATTACCAAGAGCAAGTAATACTGTGATTTCCTTTAAAATGTTCCCAAAGTGATAGTCAAAATTCCACAGGAAAAAGAGTTGCCCAGTGACTTCCCAGTGTTGACTTCTATAAACTCCCATAGATCTATCTAGACAATAAGTTGATGTCATAATGAATGTTCTCAACCCTTCTATTTTTGGTTCATTTAAGCAACTCAAAATAAAAGCATTTACTATCCCTCTCATTCGGAGAGAGAGCTCAAAATTCCCAAAGCTCCTTAATTAGGACCTTTGTTTGGAAATATGGTCCAACGAATCTACAGACTCAGTATTTTCTGACCCACTTTCTATGTGTTGACGTCCAAGATTGATAATACATCAATAAGCAGATATAGATTATTTAGCACAATTTTCCAAGTTCAATTCACTCCCCCAACCAAGTAAATAAGGCTCACAATGTAGTTAAATTATAGTTCAACTCTGGTACGTTAAAAAAAATTAAAAGCCTTCACGATACCTACAACTATTGCCATGAGAAAAACAATGATTTTACCCTGTGTTAAGGGCTGAACTGTATTTCCCACCTCCAAACTCACATACTCAACTCCTAACCCCCATTACCTCATAATATATTTGGAGATAGAGCTTTCAAAGAGGTAAGCGAGGTCATCAGCATGACCTAGGTGATTGGTCATCACCTAAACCAATATTACTGGTGTCCTTAAAAGAGGAGGAGATTAGGACACAGACATGCATGGGAACAAACCAAAGCAAAGACACAGGAGGAGGACAGCACTCTAGAAGGCCAGGAGAGATGCCCTCAGCAAAACGAACCCTGTCAACATCTCCATCTCAGACTGGCAGCACTAGAAACACGACCACGAAGAAATCAGTTTCTGTTGTTTAAGCCTCCCTGTCTGGTACTTTATTATACCAGCCCTAGCAAACTAATACACCCCTCCTTTCAAATACACCTTGGTCCTTGAAGTTTATACTCTCCATTGCCAATTTCACTTTTTTTGAGAAACTGCCTGAAGGTCGTTGGCCAACCTTCTTTCCACACAGATTACACAAATAGGGTGTGCATTTCTGAATTAGGGGTTATTTTAAAAACATGAGAAATTATCATACACTCACTTCTTAAAAACTGTTACCTAAATACTAACTACAGTTTAGCTTTTTATTTGGAAATTTTTCTGTTTTCTTTCCTTATGTAAAAAACACACCAATGAAAGTTTAACACAGCTGTATTAAAAACAACATTGTCAAGATGAAATATTCTGAATACAATGCTTTGAATTTTTATAATACTTTGATGGGCACCAAATCCTAATGTGTAATAAAGGGAAACACTCTTTTGGAATCCAAATTTAATAAAATTATTCTTCTTCCAATAGCAACATGACTAATGCATAAAATTTGGCTCTTGATTTAAATTTTATCATGTGCATGGCAAAACCATAATGCTTTAACTATATTGAAAAGAAACTTTCCAGGCAATCTCGAAATAGTGAGGTACAGATAAAAATATAACTGAAAAGGGAGACTAAGAAGATTTCATACTAATTTCCATACCATAGAGTGTTTTGCCTGGTATTTAATGAAAAAAAAATCAAATGTAAAGTAATAGAGACACCAAATAGTTCTAGAATTCTAAAGGTAAGAGGCAAAAAAAAAAAAAAAAGAAAAAAAAATCACAGAAATAAATTATCTGTTTTGCCTTTAAGAAGAATAGTAAAGTTGAGCATTTCATGGGTCCAATTACACAGCACTTGTCCTACGGGGACTATATTGTTTAAAGAAATTCAAATTTTCTGTAGTCTTATAGTCTTCTAGTAGTTTGTGTCCCTGAGTACAGATTAAGTTCTTAAAACAAACATCTCTTCCACCATAAATAAAATCAAACTCCAGTTTGGATTCAATATTCAAATACCCAAGAATTGTGTTCACGAAAACAACTTCCAAAATTGGAGAGTAGAGTTCTTTAAGGTGCTGACTTAAAAAATATTTACAAATAACATGGAGTTATTATTATTTTTTAATGTTTGTTTATTTTGAGAGACAGAAGGAGAACACGAGCAAAGGAAGGGCAGAGAGAGAAAGGATCCCAAGCAGGCTCCACACACAGCACAGAGCACAACACGGGGCTCGATCTCATGACCTTGAGATCACGACCTGAACAGTATCAAGAGTTGGATGTTTAACCGACTGAGCCACCCAGGTGCCCCAACATGGAGTTTTTATTATGTAACATTAGAGAAACAAATGCTCTTTAAGAAAATGTGTTTTATCTGAGGGTTGATGGGGGGTGGGAGGGAGGGGAGGGTGGGTGATGGGTATTGAGGAGGGCACCTTTAGGGATGAGCACTGGGTGTTGTATGGAAACCAATTTGACAATATACTTCATATATTGGGAAAAAAAATAAAATAAAATAAAATAAAATAAAATAAAATAAAATAAAATAAAACTAGAAAAAAAAAAAGAAAATGTGTTTTATGGGAAAACAGTGAAGCTGAAGGGTATTTATGGTATCTGAAGATGCTCAGAATCCATGCAAGCACTGGCCACCACAATCCCAAATATCTAGAAACATTTTCCAAATGGTAATGCTAAAAAGGAAGGAAGGAGAAGAAAACCACCACCACAACTGGCTGTAATTGTGAACATCCTGCCAGGCATTACGGCAACATTTATTCCACTTCTACTCCAACTTCTATAAAAAGTACAATTCAAAACAGCTTTCTAGAAATTAACAATGTGCAGTGTAATGGTGAAGAGCATGGGCTCCAGAGCCAGTCTTCTTGGGCTCCATCTGGGGCTCTACCATTCACCAGCTGTGGGACCAAGTCACTATACCTCAGGTCCTCCTCCCAAATGGAGATAAGAACAGAGGCATCTCAGTGGACTGTTGCATTAAATGATTTCTCCATGGAGAACCGTAGTCCAGTCCTTGAAATGCGGTGTCATATAATTGGTGGTGGAGGGGGGCGCCTGGGTGGCGCAGTCGGTTAAGCGTCCGACTTCAGCCAGGTCACGATCTCGCGGTCCGTGAGTTCGAGCCCCGCGTCAGGCTCTGGGCTGATGGCTCGGAGCCTGGAGCCTGTTTCCGATTCTGTGTCTCCCTCTCTCTCTGCCCCTCCCCCGTTCATGCTCTGTCTCTCTCTGTCCCAAAAATAAATAAAAAATGTTGAAAAAAAAAATTTAAAAAAAAATAAAATAAAATAATTGGTGGTGGAGGCAAGTGGTGGAAGGGTAGTTCAAAATCCAATTACAACCAGAGCACGATAAAGTGGCCGGTGAAACTGAACTGAACAAACCGATGAAAATTCCCATCTACGGGACGTCTAAACACATGCAAGAATTTAATTGACACACAACTTTTTCCGTCCGGCTTACTGTGCTAGAAATTCACATTTCCGCTCATCTGAGCTGATCATATGGACACGATATCGGAGCACACAAAAGAGCAAACCGTTCTTTAAGTAGGTGTCTTAATACGGCTGACCTTAAAGCCTAAGGGTAAAATCCTCAGCACGGCATTAATGAAACATGGCTAAATGCACATTTAACAAACACATCAGCCAAGAGCATTAGAGGCAAATGTTCATCAGGATATCGTGAGCCACAGGTCCTCAGTGGTGGTCACTGAATGACCACTAACCCAGAGATTCAGCGGCAAAATGTGCCAGGGAACGCTGACGCTGCCTCGTCCTTAATTCGGGCACCGGACTGGGATTCTCTCCATCCGTACATCCTGGGCCCGCCTCCGCCTCTGCCAGCCCAGAGCCTCCCCCTTGCCCCACCCCAGGGTGCGGGAGTCAGGCGAGAGCACCATGGGCAGCTTATTTTGTGCTACTTTCAAATTTAAAAGCTGTGAAAGCTTGAGAGTGGTTGGAACCATTTTATCTGGCCCTGACAACCCTCTTAAGAACGTATATCCAATTTTCATTCCACTTCTCTATCATCTCCTAATCTCTTCCCCGTCTCTCCTCCAGAAAGTGCTTATCGCGTTTACCTAAACAAATATAAACAGGGTTGTTGTTTTTTTTTTTTTGACTAGTTGCAAAACTCTAGTGATTAACAGCACACATTGCATTCTGATCTAATCCCTACTTACACACACACCAGGATGTTCCTGAGAGATTCAGGCCAAGGTTGATTTTCCTCTCTTTTGCCAATGTCCTCGGTGTCCTTGGCCTACGCCGGACACACGATAAATGAAGCATAAGTACATTTTCTCAGCATTTCCCTCAGCTATCTCTAATTTCTTACATGTGGAGAGGCTGGTTTTGGATATAATCACTGTTTATTTCCTTAGTACATTTTCTATCTCCTGCAAGGGTGCTGCCAAATGTTTAAAAGCTTCATCCTTTGAAGCACAAGTCAAAAGAAAAAGATGGGAGCTATACAAAAAGAGAGAGATGCTGCTTTTAAACAAAAGCTGAATGTGGTTTAACTCACACTGAGTTTTTGAATTATACCAAAGCCGGTATGCGAAACCACACTGCCAACAACATTAAAAACACTGTCAAAAGCAACTTAATGAATCAACACAGCAAAGCAACGGTCACCTAGAGAAAGCATTCTTCAACGGGGTCTCCACAATACTAAAGTTGCAAGATAATAAAGGGGTCACGTTCTCTAAATTCTACCTATTTAAAAAAAATCTCAATGAACCATTCCATTTTATTTGTTTTTATTCAAAGGATGTTTGAAATGAAGCTTCAAAGAAGGATTTCATTCTCTCCTACACACTGACAAGAAATCAGAATGTTACAGCAGTCACGAAATAAGGCAAATTATCATCCACTATTAAAAATTCACAACTTTTGGATCCGTCACCTATCAGCTCTCAGGCAGTGTTGGAATTGTCACTCTCTAGTTCAGAGAGGCTGAGTACCTTCGAAACTTTCCTTCGCTGAGAAATTATCCCACTACCAAACTAAGAATATATATAAAGTATAGAAACAAATCTGTGTCAAGTTCTGAAGATCTCTACACTATTGCTTGTTTTATGTTTCTGAAAGATTTTGCTGTCAGTGATTTATTTCACATCCATGTGGCCAGCCATTTGTTTATTCTATTGCGTGCCATCTGTTTTTCAGTAGAGAGGTTTCAAGTTCTTCTCATTCCCTACTTCATATCCCCTAGAAAACAATTTATAATAGACATAGATTTAAATCACTTGGATTCATGTGGAGTTGGTAACTGGAGCTGCCTTTCATTTATATTTGGCAAATGCTTTAATGGGATTAGCAAATTGTGTTATTATGAGGTACTTATGGAGACACAACACTTTTTTTTTTTTTTAACAATGACAAATGATGTTAACAGTTTCATTTTGAGGTGTTTAATAGCAGGAGAGATTTCACTAACGTTACAGGAAATTGCCCTGATAGGCCATAAAGTCCTAACACAAACCCTGTCTATATCTTTTATTTCTGAGAGCCGAGTATGAGTATCGGGACGTGGTAGGGTCTACAGTGAGGAATAACTTTACCTTAAAAGTGAAGCAACTTGGTATCTATCATTTAACCCACAGATCTGAAAACACTGTCTGGTTCTTACACCTTGGTGACATCCTCAAAGCCCTCTAACCATGTTCCGACTTGGCTAGAAGATGGCCCAGACTTCACCAAAAAGAAGTTTATGCCACAAACTCCAGCTCATCAGAACCAGTTTATTCCCTTTCTAGGGCTCGCTTTGATTCACTCTGAAGAAGAGCCAACCATTCAAACAGCTTCTTGCTGAAACTATACAGATGATGTTTAAAGCATTAATTACCATTTGTACAAGAATCCTTGCTGCTTTGGTGGAGAGGGGGTATCTGATGACAGGACCCAGCAGCTGTCCACAGTTCATGGTTGACATCCAAGGGCTGAGAAACGTCCAGGTGGAGGTCTACTTGATTTTCACTAGTCCTTACCAAATCCGAATTAGATATATTCTGGGGATAAGTGGCATCCTGATGGACACCCGATGGAGTCGATTTGTTGTAAGTGTTAAGTGACATTTGTACTAAAGCTTCATTAATGAAGAATGAATTTTCATGACACAAACTCTCGGATCGATTAAGTTCCATTACCTGTGTAAGAAAATGCAAAAAAGTACAATAATTTCTCCAGCAATTTGTGCACATTTCGTAAAGTATTTATTTCTAATAGTTCTAGCCATCAAGATTTTAATAAGAGCATTAGACCTCCTCCCACCCCCTTTTAATGAGCTCGGACCAAAACTTCAACTCGCCGTGTCCAGCCTATCTTTAAAAACAAAACAAAAGCAAAAAACAAACAAAAGAACCTAGCAGGCATGCTACCACTTTCAGAGAGCACAACATTTTTCAATTTGGCTAAATAAATTGTTGAAAATACATGCACATACGCGAGGTATTTGCCATGAATGTAATTCAGCCAACTCGAAAGGAAAATCATATGCATCACAGATCTTTCTTATAATCTTATCACGTTTTACAACTTTATGCACTATCGGTAAAAAGTATTTATGTGCACAGAGTGCAGCAAATTCCCGGAACAAGGGGCACTGTCAAACATGAGTAGAAGGTGTATGAATGGAAGACCATCTTTAAAAAGATTTTATATCCGGCCCAGCCACTAATTAGCATACTCATGTTAACTATTAGTGAAACAAACAGGTTTCAAATTTAATACGTCAATGTACAAAACAATAAAATTAGAGTAACAGTAATTCATACCTGCTGAATTCAGTACCCAAAGATGCACATTAACAGCTAATTAATCCGCTAAAAGGTATATCTATATAAAACTCTGAAGGCGCGATCAAGAAAAGAGGTCTTTCAAGTACAGGAAAGGCAGCATGCTCACGGTGAGCATGCCTTAGGACAAACCTTGCCTTCCTGGAAGACTTGTTTCTGTGTTTCTTCCCTTGCATAAGGGCATCACAGGGTACAACGAGCCCTTGATCCAAATAAGACCTAGGTTTTTCAAATTTCTGTAGCGTGAGCCAAGATTTCTATGCCTGTCTCCCTAAAAGTTCTTCATTTCTTTTTTTTTTAATATTTTTTTTAAAGTTTATTCGTTTTTGAGAGACAGAGTGTGAGCGAGGGAGGGGCAGTGAGCGAGGGAGAAGAGTCTGAAGCAGGTTCCAGGCTCTGAGCTGTTGGCGCAGAGCCCGACGAGGGGCTTGAACACATGAACCGTGAGATCGTGACCTGAGCTGAAGTCCCACGCTTAACTGACCGGGACACCCAGGCACCAGGTTCCTCATTTCTGCTACCTATAGATTAATTCTTGTGAGCTCTTAACGCCACAGCAAAACGGCAGACACCGGATCCGGTCAATGTCGCAGGAATGACCACGACTGAACCTGTCTTTGAGAAGCTGCCTTACACACCAATTCCACAAGCACGGAAGGCCCGTACCTCTGTGCTTCCTGGAGAAAATGCTGCGGGAAGGCTACTCTGCCGACTGTGTTTCCAGCCACACAGCAGGCTCTGCTGGACCCGCATCCTCTCCCTCTCCCTCTCCACCAGGCGCTGGCCCTCCCTCAGCCGCTCCAGGTTCTGCTGGTACTCCTGGAGCTGCTGGTCCAGCTCCCCGCGGTTCCTCAGCAGCAGCTCCTCCTGGGACTGGCACTCCCTCTCGCGCTCCCACAGCCGGCTCGCCTTGGCCTCCTGCTCCCGCTGCTGCTGGTCGCACCTGCGGTGCCAGCGCCGCTGATCCTGCTGGAACTCGTACTGGAGCTTGTGGATGTTGGCCAGCTCTTCCCGCTGCTTCTCCAGGTGGCGGGCCTTCTCCTGGTCCTGAAAGAGCGGGCCCCCTCGAAAAGACGGGCCTGGGGAGAGGCTCTCCTGTTGCCGGAGAACCAGCTTGTGGACCTGGATGTGGCTATCCTGAATGGTCAAGGCTGCCTGTCAGAGCAGGGGAGAGGAAAACGGTCATGGCTTCTGCGGGCTTGGGCTTTGGGTGGGAACTACCTCTAGACACAAAAAGCACAACCAAATTATTTCCCCTTAATGTTCTGTCCTTTTTCTAAGTTATCTTCAAAGACTGACCTTAACCTTCCAAATATGCTTATCCACATTGCCTAGCAGTACCATTTGGGAATATACAAAAGAAAAAAAAAGCACAAAAGCAATACTCATCCCTTCTTTTGGAAATGTGGTTTGTTGCTGGCTATTTGGTAATATTTAAGCAAGTCTTTTGAATAAGAATTCAGTACATAAATTCACAAGACTGCATTCCTGCTCTATGTCTCATTCTCTGAGGTCTCTCCACTCAATAATTCATGAGAATTTAAGATTCTATATAAACCTGGTAGTACCCTTTGAGTCCCAAACCAGAAATTACTTAAGCTACATTACATACATGAAAACATAAAAATAAAAGTCAACCACTTGGAGACTTTTGGTAAATAATCTTTTTATAACATAATGCCCGAGAACAGCCGTTAATTTCATATTTAGGAGATACGTAAGTGGTAAAGCTATCTCGTTACTGTTATTTCTTTGTATTATAGCAGGAAGGTCATACGTAAAGTCCTAAGCTGAAATTCATTTGTTTAATAGATTGCTAACAGGAGGCTGGAATGATTAAGGGAACATAGATACTCTAAAGCCCAGAGGACATTACCAACCAGATTAAAAAAACATTTGGAGTTACGGTATCTGCCTATGAAAAGTTTGGCAGCATTCACAGGAAATAATTGCCAAGATTTGGAAGGATTCCACAAAACCAAAAAAGAAAGAAAGAAAGAAAAAAACAACTCAGTGAATGCCCTTGGAAGCTTTTAATTTTAAAAGTTCCCATTTAAAGCACAAAGAAGCACAAAAGGGACAAATTGAAAATGGCCACATACTGGGTATGTATGTGTGTTTTGACTCATTATGAGAAATTATTAGTCTCCTAGGAATAAATTCACATTTTTCTTTCCTAAGAATTTTGAAAACTGCCCACGTAACAGATGCTGGTAAGATGGGGATTTGACTAGTAGTTCTTCGTAAGATCAACAATTCCCTGCACTTTTGAAGGTTAAAGAACTCACGTAAATTTTAAATTGGCACTTGTCTTGAAATAAGATTCAAAAATGTACTTGCTGGGGCCTTCTGAAATAAAATTCATGTTTTTAACTTTGAAAACTTAAACAATTCCAAAATTGGCATGAATATTTAAGATCTTTAAGAAGTTATTAAAAAGAGAACGATTATCATTGAGAATAGTAATTACTTTATCTTTAAATATGAAATAATTAGCACATAAATAAGAAACCATTCAGGATTCTGCTGACTTAGTTCAACTGTAGACTGTACGTTTATTAATTCTAATAAATTTCAAGGGCATCAGTATAGGAAAACAAACGAACATCCAGTATTTTATATGCCCAAACTACCATAGGAAAGTACAGTGCTCATGAAAAGTTTACACCAGGCTAGTTAAGGGCTACCATGAAGCATTCCTCACATCTACTTAGCATTTGAGATGAGACCACTCTCGTCTCTAGCATGCAGGTGGAATGTGGAGAATGGATATTCATTTTCACACGTACAGTTGACCCTTACATTTGGCAAAGAGAACAGCACTTGCTTTCAAATTTAGGAAAATTCCCAATTTACTCTCTCAACTTTTCTTTGTCTTCTCCCTTCCACCTTCCCCATACCTTATCTCCAGCTCTGCTCTCCTAATATAGGGATCAAGTTTCATTTTCATCTGATTTGAAAATGCTCACGTAAAAATTTCAATCATATGTAAGAGATACAGCTTCACAAGAGATGAACGCTCCATGAATAGAAATCTTTCAGGGCCACATCCTCAAACAAGCTCAAAAGCTGAGGTTAAGAGAAGACACTGGAGAATTCAATACCTCCCTTCAATCTCATGTGGTGCAAACATCAGGTCATTTAGGTCAGCTTTTCTGAACGTTGAACCCACACAGGGTCCCATGCAAGGTTGACAAGAAGACCAGTGACCTGTCAGTGTCTTCATCAGGCAACACAAGCTGGGATACTCAGTGTTTCATCTCCCAAAAGTTAATGAACTATCCTCAAACTATATCCATTTTCCCGTTAAAATATAAAAGGGACGTTTGTTTTACATGATCAATCAACTCAAAGACCAGCTATCCCAGACCAGCATATTTAATGTCAGATGCCAAAGGTACTCCCACTACATCTTGAACAGCACAAGGATGCTTGCTATTGCCACAGTTACTTAATACATTTCCAGAAGACAAAGCATAAGCCAAGAAAATAAAATGATGTAAGTACTGAAGAATAACCATAATATCATTACTTTCAAATTTTAACTTTCTACCTGGAGTATTCTAAAGAATAGAACTGTTGAAACAAAAACATCTTCCTTTTATCTAAAATAAGAGATGACTAACAGCATTTTCCCTAAGAGGACACTAATTACTGCAGAGGTGACAATTCTACCCAAATTCATTCATCAATAGGAAATTTTAATTAATCAGTCCTGGTACAAGGGTAAGAAACTTGCCAGAGTGAGTCAAATCTCTTATGAAAGAATACATAGATGAGTAAAGAAAAGAACAAGAAGAGACCATCACCATAATATATTCAAATAGAATCCAAAATTTTAATTATTAAGGTGGTGCTACCAGAACAATAGATACATGATCAATAAGACATAAAAGAAGTCTTGATGCAGTCAAAATACATGTCAGAAAACATTAAATGGAGCATGACTTTACACTTTTTTCTGGTGAAAACTTACAGTCATACTTAACTTTTTTCTTTTTAGAGAGAGAGAGAGAGACAGGGCAAAAGTGAGCAAGGGGCAGAGAGAGAGAGAGAGAGAGAGAGAGAGAGAGAGAGAACACCCTATAAGGGGCAGACAACGAGAGAGAAGTGAGGCTCATCCAGGGCTCAGGTTTTTACCTGAAGCGGGACTTGTGTTCACCCGATGTGGTGGGACTCCAACTCACAAACTGTGAGATTGTGACCTGAGCCAAAGTCAGATGCTTAATGACTGAGCCACCCTGGCACCCAACTTTATTTTCTATTAATATTCAACAGGTAAAAGATACGAAGCATGAATGGCTACTAAACCAGTGGCCGGGGGGAGTTTAGTTTCAACAGTAATCAAAGAAATGAAAATTAAGATCATCAGACACCTTGACCTATTTTTAAACTGAGGAGAAGGAGAGAGGGTGTGTTGATAGGATTATTTGGGTAATACCTATTAAAAACCTAAAAAAAATAATTTTAGCCATTTATCCTAAAGAAACATGCAGCTATGTTAAGAGGTTAATATACAAGAATATCTAACAGACTTCCTACAGCAGTATAGCTATGAAGAATCGGACAAATTCTGGGGTGCATGGGTGGCTCAGCTGGTTATGCATCAGACTTTTCATTTCGGCTCTGGTCATGCTTTTGCAGTTCGTGAGTCCAAGCCCCGCATCGGGCTCTGCACTGATGGTGTAGACACTGACAAGTGCCTGCTTGGGATTCTCTCTCTGCCCCTCCCCTGCTCACCTTGTTTCCCTCTCTCTCTCTCTCAAAATAATAAACTTTAAAAGCTAATAATAATAAAAAGAACTGGACAAATTCCATAGACTTGAATATTATACAGCCACTAAATACTGTGCTACAGAGTAAGAGCTGAACATGTAGCAAGGTACATGTTATGGAAGAGTATGTATCAAATAATTTTTAAAAACTAGAGGGATATACACCAATGTAACAAGGATAATTCTCTCTATAGAATCACAAGCCATTTTATTTACTTACATCCTCAAATTTTTCTTCCAATTTATCCATGACGCTAACATTGCTTTTATATCATCAAAATGCTTTTAATCATAAATTGAGCAATCAGATGTATTTGGCCTTTCTTGTGCATGACCTAAGGGATCATCCAACCCCATAATCCTCAATGCAAGCATTTTTTGTGCCTGCCTTTCCTGGAAAGACAGTGAGCCATTCGACAATAGGCCTTGTGGTTCATCTGCCTTTGTGTGCTCAGCCCTTAGCGCAGCGCCAAGCAGAGAGAAGGCACTCAATAAATGCTGGGGGGATGAACAAACTAACGAATGAAGGAGCACATGAATTATTTAAGTGCTCAAAAGGCCCAAGTCCACATGTGGAAGTGAAAAAAGTTTAGGTGTGAATTTAAGTTTTCACCAGAAAATGTGAAGTCATGCTACACTCACCTAAGAGTTTCACTGTAAGTTTCAGGCCAGGTCACAGTCATCAATATTTTTTAAAGATATGAACCGTTTTATGCTTTCAGAGAAGAATGTTACAAAAAGTAGTGGTGTTGCCTTGTGATTACAAAACCAGGTGAAGTTCAATGCAACTAGAGGAATTACACTTCGGGAATTGGCATTCTTTTAAGATCATTGACTGCCTCTCGTATGTTCTAATTTGTAATGGCCGGGAGTCATCAAATAAAATGAATTGCATTAAGAGAAAACATTCACAAGGTCAAAGAATAGAGGAGCACAGTTACCTGAAGGCTATATAAGAGCCGGGTTAAATTCTGTATCGCTTGTATAATCTGGAAAATAAGATCGTGAAAGTCAAATTCTTGAAAAAGCATTCGTTATCCAAAAATAACAAGAGGATGAGGATATATTTCAGGTATGCTGAATAGGTATATTTCAGGTATATTTCAGGTAAGGTCAGCTTACCTCTGACTGTGAAGAACCTGGGAAACTTCTATATTCCACCTAAAATATGTAAAGAACAAGAAAATGAAATCGCACTTTTGAAAAGCTACACTTAGTGTTCCAAAATGTATGACCTCAGGTAAATCACTTCACTCCCTCAAAAGTCTTCTATGATGACCCTCTTTCCTTGCCAGAAATCAAAGCCTACAGAATTAAACAACCGCTCAGCGAGAGCCCCATTTGTGCAAACTCTGTATGTGACATACATGGTAACTTCCCCCAAACATCTCCTTAAACAACAAGGGATGACAGCTGGTAAGTTCTGTACTCTCTCCATAAGTGATGATATTTACCTTGTGGACACCACACTGTCACGTGAGCTCTCGGTGCCCAGGCTGAAGCTGGCCCTCAGACCAGGCTGGCTCCCTGCATTCTGGAGGCCAGATTTGGAAGCTAGAGAACATCACTCCTGACTTCTTGCTCCCTATATCCATGTTTAAGATTCACAAAGCCAAGACAGTCAATGGTTGGGAGAGGAAATCAGACTCAGAGGTGGCTCAAGAATGAGCACCTAGCTGGCCGGCTCCAGATCCTACTCTGAGTTCACTGGAACCGTCTGGGATTGCCTTAGTAAACGCACTAACAGCAGAGGTCATCAGTGAGGCTGGAGACCATCTGCTCCTGGGGGATGGGTTCTATGTCTCATTGTCTCTCTAATGCACACATTAGAGACACATGTAGGTAGTAAGGATTTCCAGTTTCCAGAATTGAACTGAACAATTGTCTGTTCAGGTATTGTCCGTCTTCTCTCACTAGGATGTAAGGCAACAAGCAGCAGGAGTTCTTATGTGCGTTCAGTCCTGTAACTGCAAATTTAACAACGAAGCCTGGCATCTAATGGATACTCACACTGCATTCTATAAATAAATACTGAGCGCTCGCTATGTACTGCACTCTTTACGCTATAGGAGATCATCAGATTCCATGCCCACCTAGAGCCTATCTTGTATACTGCTTTCTCTTATCTGAGCAGCTTTAAATTGAAACCACAAGGAACAGTCAGCCGTGGTAATGTTCTCAGGTAACTTTGGACTTGTTAAATTCAGTTAGTTCAGGCTAGTGAAGCTTTAATGAAATAGCCACATCCCTTCTTACCCCTCTCCCACACTCTTCCCGGGCCATAAAAGATTTCATCACTAAGCATAACCTCTAATACAGGAAGGATAAGGGAGGGAAAAGGACATGAAGTTTAGAGTCATTAGACCTGTACCCAAGTCCCCTCCACCCCCGCAAATGGGCTAAAAACTCCCATTCTCTAGCAAGTTCTAGAGTTCTCTCTGCTCTTGTGGTCCTGTCCTTGCTGCACAGTCCATTGCCTTTGTAATAAGAAAATCGTACGGTATAGAATTTTTATACTCTATAAAAATCAGAAACGTAGAAATGAGTTGGATTATGCTACATGCGGTTACTTATTCCCCAGAACCACGAAGTTGGAAAGGACAGAAAGGGTCAATGTCGTATTTTTCACGGAGTCAGTCCACCACCTTGTGGTGAGTGTACAGAGTTGCAGCTGTTGAGTTACACACAGGATGCTGCACCCTTTGCAGCACCCATTTTTAAATTTCTTTCCAATTTTTGTGTTAAGCCTTACCTGATTAAGGAAGCTAATTACAACATATCCATTGCACACTTTTTTCCTACGTCTGATTTCAGGTGATTCTGCCCTATTTGTCAGTTCATTTTCTCAAATGCCTTATGAAAGTTCTTCCAGATAGGTTCATCCAACGAGGAACCTTCACACCTCATTTCACTTACCTGTGACTGCATCCTGGAAGGAAAAAAGACCTTGGGAGTGGGAGTCACCACAGGGTCCGTTCAAGAAAAAAACTATTCCTAGCTAACCAGCCCTCTTACCCTCCCTCTCTGCCTCTATGACAAAAGCAGTTGGAAGCTACAGACTGAAAAGTGAAGTCCACACTGAAAAGGAAGAAAAGCAGGAACATTTTAAGAAAAAAATAAGTCAGAAAGCTTACAGTCAGTGAAGTAAAATACTGCATTCCTTTTTTTATTTTGGCCTATGAAGATCTTTAAAACAACAACAACAACAACAACACCAAATCACAGCCATATTTTTTATGGATTTTTAAAAAAATCTTTGGACTTGAAGTCTCAGTCACATATAATATTTGTGAAAATATATAATACGTACATTAGTACACAAAGAGAGGACATCTGTCATTTTTCCACATTAGCACATATTGGTGCATGGTAATGTGCCTAATTTGAAATTAGAGAAAACTAAAACTCTCGAGCCCCAGCCAACCCTGGGGAGGCCACTCAGCACCTCCCAGATTCATATTCTTATTCCCTTTTTCTGACATCCCAGGCTCACTTGAAGGGAATAGGAAGTTTCATGATTTAATTTTTCAAAGAGTGGTATATACTACATGTAAACTGTGTCCAAAAAGGAGAGGCGTTTAGAACCAGTTTGCCCCAAGCAAAAAAATGGTGAGGTTGATTAGAAGTCTCACAAAAAAAAAAGTAGGTGACAATGTGGGCGGAGACAGGAAAACAACCCGAAATGAGAGGAAGATAAAAGAACGTGCAAGCAGCAACAGTATTTCAAGTCAAAATTCTTTCTGCCGCTTTAGTGTCCCTTGGTTGCCTAGAGACCCCGACAGATGCCAGGGGCACCTCTCAGCCAAGAGTTGCTGAGTGTAGTAGGTGAAAAGGCAGAGGTTTGCAGGGCGGAGAGCAGAAGGGAGACCAGAAGTAAGAGTGCGCAGACACACAAACAATCGAGTTTTAAAACCGTTTAATAACTTTCCAATCATTTCTTTGTTTACACCTACATGAATAGGAAGAGTGAGAACATTTTAAGAGGATTTAAGTGAGAAAGCTTAAATATGAGTACCGAAATCGAGAACAATGCAGAAGAATGCTTTCATACCACTCACTGCCACGGACAGACCAGGACCTGTGGTTATTTTATTACACAAAGTAACTGGTGCCATTTACTAACAAATCAGTTCACAATACCTTCTCCCCTGCATCAGAGACCGCCAGGTCGGTTCCCACACCCTGGGTCCCAGGATCCACATCCCAACAGCCTCTTCCTCCTGTCCTTTCTGTGACTAGTGCTGGAAGCACACCATTGAGACAGAAACAAAAAGGACATCATCAAACAGCAGCCAGCACACCGGGTTCTTTCGCACGCAGCCGACACGTACTTCAAAATAAGGAACACAAAATCCCACGTATCACATACTCTCATACAAGGTGCTGAAACAATGCAAAGCACAGTGTCCCTGCCCTCTGGGAGCTTACATGCTATTAGATACCAAACTGACAAACGGCAGCAATTATCACCCATCTTTTAATTTTTCTTTTTTGCAGACAGGTGCTCATGTGAGGCTGGTGATACCGAGAGGGGTATATGCTACATCTCACTTTCACTTACTAGGATAAAGCTGCTGGGGAGAAGGAAATTGAAAACAGGCACTGGAGAACAAAAAGCAAGGGCTGGCAGACCCCGGTCTAAGGAGACAGCTCGGTGAAAGGCTCCTCTGCGGCCCGTGTAAGAACAGCAGACCATAAAGAAGGCTTAGAAGGAGTAATCCAACAGCAGGAGTGAAATATCTTTCTGAGCAGCGTGAAGATGGTGAATACTTTATGAGCTCATAGTCCTACAAAAAGGAAGCTGTCCCTGTCTCCAAATGACTCTTGAAAAACAATTTCCAAGTGTTTTTTTTCTCATAACACTTGTTTATAATCTAGATTCATAACAGTTGTAAATACTGTGTATTTAACCTATGAAACACAGAAATATTTCTAGACCAGAAATATTTTTAAGTACCAAACACGGATTTCACTCCATCCATTAGATCTCTGCTGGTACAATTTGATTTCTTTACCCACGTGAACTCAGTTAAAACTTAGACTGTGCTCACCTTACACTGATTTAAACTAGACTTTCCAAAGCAGTTTCACACACACCATTTCATTAGAATCATGTCCAGTCAGGGCCCTGGTGAAATATTCGCTTTGGGACACTGTTTATCACACAATGCCATCTTGAAACTTTCTTTCTGATGGAGGAAATGCTTTTTTTGCCTTTTCTAAATGCAAATCCCCAGGACCCCAAAGGCCACTTCTATTACAAAGAATTTTTTGTTTAAGCTGAAACTGCTTCAAATTAAATCAGCTAAAAATTAACTTCATTTTGCCCAAGTCAGTGAATGCTTTTCACTTATAGTGAAGGGACATGCTACAGAAATTTTCCACCACTCAAAAAATGGTTCCACTACTTGGTATTATCCTTACTTCTTAGAGAGATACCCAAGACGTTACCAAAGAATTAGCCCTTCTCACACTCTCCCTCCCCACCACCCCATACAAATGAGAACCTGCAATGGGCAAAGAACCCCATGGTGAGCCAAATTATCAGGTGCCTCTGTTTCTTATTCAATTTCAGGTCTCCAGAACTTTTTCAGGAGACTAGAGTGACCCACCTTATTAGGTATATTGAGAACTAAAAATTGAAGGCCTTGCTTGGCGGATGACCTCAGATTGGCATGGGCCTGACTTAGAAGGACCCACTCCTCCAAGTGAAACAAAGAACTGACCCAGTCAGTGACAGACCCTCATTAAAAACAGTATTTGCCCTGGCCAACCTTATAAAGAGAATCTAAGTCTTACAGCACCATCCTCCAACCCAGCCCACAAACGACTAGGTCTTTGGGGGTACAGGACCCTATCAACCTGCCCCTGCCTACATGGATCCTGGTATCAGGGCAAATAGTCTAATGGTTTTGACAGATGTCATGGGTGTCCCCGGACACTCTCCCAAATCCTGGGAGATACAGGTACAGACGGGAGAACAGGGAGGGAAGGTACGGCCATGTGCCCCTGAGCAGCTGCAGGAGCCACGGGGAGCCTCTCCTCTCTGGCTGCCCCTGGGGGGAGGCTGAGAGCAGCAGAGCCCTCCTGTATTTTTAGACAGAACTCCCTCAATGGCATAATGAATTTTTTTCTTTTAAAAGGAAATCACCCAGGGCAGTACAACTCCCTTGATGAATCTGGGTTGTGTCAAAATGAAAAACATATGTGCACTTTCTGAAACTAGAAATGCAGGATGGGATAAAGCGAAATTTGAGGGAGCAAGATAATTATTAGTGATTTCAAAAATGGACAGAATTTTAAAACTGTACTGCGTCCGTGTATCTTGATCAACCATGGGATGTTGATAAAGAAATTCAAGGACAATTTAATCCTCTCTCATCTCTAGCTACTAAAGACGTTTTATCTTGTGCATAATAAGGCTGGTGGAAGTAAGGTTTTTATCACCCAAATACAAGGAAAAATAAACCCTCTATGCTCTTCTCTCAGAAAGCTGTAGGGAAGTAAATATTCAGCTTCCGTATAGAACATCATGGGGTTCTGAGAAATCACCTAATTCTCTACATGCTGTCTTTCTGTATTTAAAATATATGCAACAGGGCTTTTTATAAACGAATTCTGATCTGAACCAAAGTGTATGATGACGCCGATCAAGAATTTTTGGCACTTCTGCCTTTAACCACATCACCAAACCCTCAGAGGGGAATGTGTTGCAGCCTAGCTTTCTGGCGTATGGCTTCTCAGGTGAGGACGCCTACAGGAGGTTAAGTTCAAGGGTTTGTTCTCTCGTGAACTGCAGAGACCCATTTCCAAACAACCGAAAGTTTAAAAGTTCTTTCAAAACCATATTCCAAATTGTACTCAGTAAGTCAAATCAAAAATGAAGCAGGGTCAGGTTTAGGGAAGGTACAAAGCTTGCCTGGGTATGAGAGCAGTAGAACCCACCAACTATTCTTGAAATCCTCGTCCTGGGAATGCCAGTGCCGTTATCGTAAATAAATCAGGCTAGCATATTTATTCTCAGGTTTTCTCGGATTTAAAAAAATACATCAAGTCTCCTCCAAATAGGGACAGAGTCGTTGCCTTCATTTCCTATGACCACTCTATGCTCCAGAGATTGTGTTCAGGCTCACGGCAAAGGCCTGTACTTTCACTTACAAGCTGTAGAAGATCCTGGCACATCAGGGGGACCCAGCGTATCTGTCAAGGCAGATTCTCCGCAACCTTCCTCGGATGACTGGCATGCCTCGCCCGTCTGTGAGGCCTTCACTGCAACCTGCAGGCTCTCGGCTAAAAAGGAGAAAGAAGGGACGCCTGGGTGGCTCAGTCGGTTAAGCGTCCGACTTCGGCTCAGGTCACTATTTCGCGGTATGTGAGTTCGAGCCCCGTGTCGGGCTCTGTGCTGACTGCTCAGAGCCTGGAGCCTGTTTCAGATTCTGTGTCTCCCTCTCTCTCTGACCCTCCCCCGTTCATGCTCTGTCTCTGTCTGTCTCAAAAATAAATAAACGTAAAAAAAAAAAAAATTTAAAAATAAAATTAAAAAAAAAATTAAAAAAAAAAAAAAAAGGAGAAAGAAGACAAAATTTAAAAACCAAATACACGTAGTTTAATCTAGACCAAGGGTTGGCAAACTCTACTTGGCCTGTGTCTATTTTTATACGGCCCGGGAGCTAAAAATGGTTTTTATATTTTAAAGAGTTGTTAAAATACACAATACACGCACACACATGCACAAAAAAGAATGTGTCCCAGAAACCGTATGTGGCCTGCAAAGCCTCAAGTATTTACTATCTGGCTCATTACAGAAAAAAGTTTGCCAAAAGGCGACCTATACCAATACTTTTAGCATCATTTTATGATAGAGAATTAATAAAAAGATGTGCTATATAAAAAAGTCTCAAATTTAACTTTCGGTTACATTAAGTATGCTGAAAAACTTTCTGTAATTCAATTAATTTAAATATGATTTCAGGCATGAACGTTTTAAAACCTACTATTCAGAGAGACTAGCTCTTCTTCAAAACAGAATTTCCCCAACTGTACCTTAAAAAATGCAGATTTCCAAAATTTACCTAAACCTACTAGATCAGATTCTCCAAGGGAAAAGACAAAGAATTTGCATTTTAAACAAGCACAAAAGGCTGCTCTTAGGATCTGGTAAGACTGGGAAACACTACACCAAGAAAGTGAGGTTTTTATTTATGCTAAATGCTTTCAACTAGCATGTGAATGGTACAGTTTTAAAGGCCCTATAAATATGTCTAAAACATCATGTCCAGTGTTGGAATTTAGCAAATGCTCATTGAGCACCTACGCTGTTCTAGGGGCTCCTGGGCATGTGATTAACTAATTAGGAGAGTTTGAGACCGAAAGAGGAAACAGACACCTGCAAGTAACTATATACAAGGTAGCATGTGATCAGTACTGAGTTCTATCATCCAGTTATTAGAGTACCATAAAATGCTCCAGGAATGCTAAGGAGCAAAACAGTTGCATTAGCCGGTGGAATTAGGAAGAAGTTACTAAAGGAAATGACAACTGAGGAGAATCTTGAAGGATGAAGGGGATTCAAGAGATAGAGACAAAAGAGGAGAAAGAGAAGAAAAGCCATCCAGTAAAGCAACCACCTAGGGAGACTATTCAAGGTGCATTACTGAACTGTTTTTTATTTTCCCCCCAGAGATAAAGACCTCACCCTGATTAAGAATTCCTGCTAGGGGTTCCTGGGCGGCTCAGTCCATTAAGCATCTGACTCTTGGTTTCGGCTCAGGGCATGATTTCACGGTTCATGAGTTCGAGCCCCACACTGGGCTTTCTTGTTGACCGTGTGGGAACCTGCTTGGGATTCTCTCTCTCCCTTTGTCTCTGCCCCTCCCCCACTCACTCTGTCTCTAAATTAATTGATTAATTAATTAAAAGAATTCCTGCTAGATCTCGGAGTACTGACGAACAGCGACTCAGGGTGGGTCAGGCAGTACCTCAACTGTTTGGTGTTCTCTTAAGCAGCTGGGTCCCCTCCTATTCCCGAGCGCCTACACAACATAGAGGGCCAGATGAATTAAGGCAGAGGGACCTAACAGCAGGCATCGCTCACAGTTCTGATGGCAGAAGAGGTGAAAGCCACCGGCTAAAAATTGAGAGGGGGTGACTTACCCAATAAAGACATTATCGAGGGTCACTCGAAAGTACTTGTAGCTTTATTTCTAAAATATACCTTGCATTGATCCACTTCCCTCTACTTCCACTGTCAACAGTCCCAACAACCCCCATCAGCTCCTGTAACTGCCTCCCAACCATCTCTGGCAAACGGGTCTCCCTCACTCTGCTCCCCTGACGGCAGCCAGTAATCTTCTCGAGAGGTGTGATTGTGCCACACCCATGATTAAAAGCCACCAGTAACTGCCCATCAAGCGTGGAATAAGGTATTTCTTTAACCAGAGCCTACAAACATCTATCTCTGCTCACCCAGGCAACCTCATCTACTTCCCTGAGTGCTGCCGCCCTGCCTTACTTCTTCCCTTGAACATGCCACGCTCACTCCACACACGAGGGCATTGTGCCCACTCGGTCCTTGCCCAGGAGTGGTTCTCCCCCGTATCTCCAGACAGCTGGCTTCTTCTCACCTTTCCGTTCTCATGTCAAAAAAATCATCCCCTCAAAGAGGTCTTCCCTGGCTTCTCTAACACAGAGCCTTCACCTCACCCCAATCTTATTTTCTTGTGACTTTCTGAAATTACTTTGTTTCCTTAGGTACTGCCTGTCTTCCCCCCAATTAGAAGTTTTTTATCGCCCTCTTTTTTTTTTTTTTTATTGAAGTGTAGTTGACAATGTTGTATTAGTTTCAGGTGTGTACCATAGCTAGTCCACAATTCTCTACATTATGCTGCGCTCACCGCAAGTATAGCTGTCATCTGTCACCATGAAATACCATGCAATACCACTGATTAGATTCCCTAGGCTCTACCTTTTATCCCTGTGATTTCGTCATTCCGTAACTGGGAGCCCATACCTAACCAGAAGTTATGAAAGGATTACTTCCATCAGCACCAACAACAAAGCACAGGGTCGAGGCTGAATGAATGAATGGATGAATGAACCCATCAGTTGACCCCTCTTCAGACAACCTCTATGCCCTTCTCATGACATCGGTTTCCTCATCAAATCAAGATGATAGAATGCCCTGGTTTCTAAATTCTCCTCCAGAGATAATATTCTGAGACCCTGAGCCAGGGCTTGGCAAGCTTTTTCTGCCAAGGAGCACATTTTAAATAGTTTAGGCTTTGTGGGGCATAGGATCTCTGTTGCAGTTATTCATCTTGTTTTCTCTCTCAAACCCATTGTCCCTGTCACCTCCAAACTATTATCCCTCACCCCAGACCCCTTTTTTCCTTTAGTTTCATGGCATCCGATTATACCACTCACTACCCCTCCTTGTTGTCACTCATCTACAGACCCCTTGAACAATTTAGCACCTGGTGCAAGTTCTCTCCCTTTCCCCAATGCCACTCTTGTCAGAATTCTCAGGAATTTCAGTTTTATGAACATAGACCTTCCAATACCTTGGCCTCATGTCTCCTTGACTTTCTCATTTCCCCAGTGATCTCATCCCCCACCCTACCTCGGTCAAACCCCCAGTTATATCCTAGACTTTTAAAAAAAATTTTTTTAAATTAGGTTTCTTTATTTTTGAGGCAGAGATAGAGCGCGAGTGGGGGAGGGTCACAGAGACAGAGGGAGACACAGAATCTGAAGCAGGCTCCAGGCTCTGAGCTGTCAGCACAGAGCCCGATGCTGGGGCTCAAACTCACATACCGCGAAATAGTGACCTGAGCCGAAGTTGGACGCTTAACCGAATGACACACCCAGGTACTCCTAGACTTTTTTTTTTTTTTTTTTAATGTTTATTTTTGAGAGAGAGGGAGATAGAAGATCCAAAGCAGACTTCACACTCTCAGTACAGAGCCCGATGCAGGGCTCAAGCTCAAGAAGCATGAGATTATGCCCTGAGCCAAAGTCGGACGCTTAACTGACTGAGCCACCCAGGAACCCTCCGGGGGGCTCCTTTTAAAACAGACATCAAGTCAATGTGCTACTCAAACCCTCTAATGCTTCCCATGCCCCTCAGAATGAAATCCAAACTCCTTACTGACCTCCATCTGGTCCCTATAATCTGAGCGCTAGTTGGCTCTGACTCATCGGCCACTCACCACCCCTCCCTTCACTCTACCTGCACAGTCCTCCTGGCCATTCCTCAGGCTTGGCACTCACCTGCCTTGGAACCTTTGCATCCTCTGTTCTCTGTGTCTGCAACATTCTTTCCCCAGATGTCTACCTGGCTTTTTCACTTCCCTTATGTCTGCTTACATATCACCTTACCAAAGAGGCCTTTCTTGGTCACTTTAACACAAAGAGAACCTCCCCACTCGATCTCTCTACTCCCTCTCCTGTTCATCTTATTTAAAAAAAAAAAAATAGGGTTCAGACTTTATGACAATCTACCTTGAAGCAACTGTCCTCCACAGTTTCTCAAATAAGACTGCCTCGTTTTTTATTGAAGTATCATTAACATACCACATCACATTAGTTTCAGGTGAATAGTAGAGTGATTCAACAATTCTATACTTTACTCACTGCTAAGCACTGGAAGTGTGTTCTTAATCCCCCCTCGCCTACTTCCCCCATTCCCCCACCCATCTCCCTTCTGACAACCAGCCGTTTGTCCTCTGTATTTAAGAGTCTTTTTTTTTTTTTTTTTTTTTTGTCGTTGTTCGTTTGTTTCCTAAATTCCACATAGGCGTGAAATCACATGGTATTTGTTTTTCTCTGACTTAGCTTCACTAAGCATTACACCCTTCCGTCCGTCCACACTGCTGCAAGTGGCCAGATCTCATTCCTTTTTACGGCTAAAATTCTATTCTGTATATGTACGCACATATATGTGTCTTCTTTATCCTGTTTATTCTATTGTGTATATGTATGTGTCTTCTTTACCCATTCATCTACCGAGGGGCGCTTTTTTTTCCTTCATAGTACTTGACACGACCCGACACATGTATTTTCTTTTACTTCGCTATTTCTGGAGTATGAATTGTAGCACAGTTGAGCCTCTGTCTCATTGCTCTATGTGCTTGGCACCAAGACCACAGCGCTGGGCACACCCAGAAGGTACTTGAACATTTTCTGAGCCTGTCAAAGCAAATAGTTTTGGAAGCAGCTTACCTTCTTTCAGTGCCGCTGCCACTAATGAGGATGCCTGGGGAGGCTCTCCTGGGTCAGGCTTAATGAGGAGGTGGGGCTCTAGATGGACATCCTCAAGTCCACTCAATTCTCCGAGCTCAGCATAGATATGCAGCTTCTCCTCCAAACATGTGCAAATTTGTTGGTCTTGGTTACTGAGGATTTCTACGAAATGGCATTTAGCACAGAAGGTTGGCAGAGGAATACAACAACTGTATGAAAATCCAAGCTAGAAGAACATGATGTTGCTCGTCAGTATGGTCTCACAGGTCAAGTACAAGTTGCTGAGTGGGACACAACCGGGTTCAAACCCTAACTCTTCCACTTAGTGACTGTAGCTTCCATGGTCTTTCCTGTACATTTATTGCGCTCGGATGCATGTTCTTTTCCCCTGCCTCTAATTCCAGAAAGACTTGCAAAACTATTCTTTGTTCAGCTTGTTTTCCAATAAGACTAAACACAAAGCTGAGGAATGAAAATCGAGGTGGGGTGGCAGTGTCCATGATGACCGATACCCGCAAGGGAAAACAATGCAAAGCTACTCAGGCTTCAGTCTTGCTTAAGACCACACCTACTGGTTTAGGTTTTGGTTTCTCAACATCCAAGGTCTTTGATAATCTTGGCATGTACCATTTTCCTCTGATGTCAATGTATCACGTGATTCTTACGGTTTAAAGGGACCTCCGTCAGCATCTAATCCAGGGGTTCTCAGTCTGCCTCGGTACCACCTGGGCAGAATTTAAAATCCATCCACAACCACCTCCCATAGAGCCCAAGGGAAACGGGTGAGGGTAGGGCCCAGGCATCAGAATTTTTACAAAACTCCCAGAGTAATTCTGATGTCTAGCCAGAGATGGGAATCACTGAGCTAATCTAATTTCCTCAATTCAAAGACGTGGAAACTGATGACCAGAGTTAATGGGTTCCTTGCCCAGAGTCACACAAGTGTGACCTTCCAGTGCTGGGACCTAAAATTACAGCACCAGACGATGACCCCAGGGCGCATCTGTACCAAAACTGCCCTGCCCACAGTTACTGTTTCGTACATGTTACGTGGATAATTATTTCTGAAAATTTGTTATAGATTTTTAAATCACTAAGGAGGAAGGAGAGAGACGGTCCTCTTGTTTGAACACTCCTGAAACCCATTTTTTGTTCTCAAAAGTGATGGGTGGACCTCAGGTTCACGGAATTCATGCTTTAATCATAACCCCCATTCGTGACACCTGGCCTTGCCCAACACCCAAGGAGAACACCACGGCCAGGGAGTCAGAGATGTGTGCACAGTACCTTGACATTGCTGAATTCTGGCCACTCTTGCTTCAGCTTTCCGCCTCTCCTCATCAGATTCACTTGTCCTTCCCCCTTCTTCTTCTGGGCAACTTTAAAAGACAATAGTTAAGACAGACCACTGAAAACCAAATTCAAGTATCTTTCGGTTCATTAGTAAGACATGGGGACTTGAAGGTGGCATTATTCAGAGAAGAAAAATTCAGCATAAAGAGAATTCTTCCTGCCCTCTAGCTGAGATACTTGGTTTTCTTGCGTATATAAAAGACCTAGCACGTATGACATAGCTCTCCAAGTCAGCAGTACAGGATGACTCGAATATTCCAACAAACACACATACACAAATGCACTCATGTGCTCACACCTCTACGCCCCACACTATCAATGCTAGCATTAGGTCCGACTAAAATAGTAAGTTTTGCTTTCTACTACATTTGGGTACTTCGCAATGGGACAGAGTAGAGGGAGTTGGAGGGGACAGAGGTAGGGTGCCAGCTTGAGTATGGTGCAGTGGAGGTGGAGGAATTTTATAAAACATCACTCAAAACAGATTAATCAAATCACCATTAAGGATGATCATCCTCACCCCCTCCAGTTTATAAAAACACTAGTAATGACAAGGAAATTGAACACTTAGATCGACCAATCTAAAAATGTTTATTGAATGATTCTTCAGAATTAGGCACACACAAAAACAAAAAGCATGGAAGCATGGCCCCTGCCCTCGAGGAGCTTCCAATCTAATACACATATATACACAAAAAAGGTAGCGGCTACAAGGCAATATATGACAGGCACCAAGTAAATGCTGTAGAGAGCAGGTGTTAAAGAATTCCGGGTAAGGAAGAGACCACTGGAACTGGAGGTCTTCACGAAGGAGGGAAGCCATGAGCTGCACCAGAGATGAGCAGGATTCACACAGGCGGAGGGGAGGTAGGGCTTTACATGCAGGGAGGCGCAGAGAACAAAGCTGCAGATGAGGGGCTATCACAGGCAGGGGCGGGGGCAGGGAGCAGACCAGTCCGGCTGAGGCAAAGTGTTCATGCAGAGGAAACATGGTTAGAATACTTTCCCCAAGTGGACAAGTCCATCCCCTGGCGTATGGACAGAAGGAAAGGTTACCTTTCTACTGCCTGTTGGATCCGTCTCATCCAGTTATTCCGTTCCTCCTTGGAGTTGGTATGAATTTCATACATCTCAGGACCGGCAGATGAAGCACTGATTAGAAACATTCCTCTTTCCTCATTAGCAACTTCTCTAGCAATAAGCTTCTGAAGGGAAATAACTGATGGCTTCTGATCCTACATGAGATAGGAAGAGGTACAGGTGAAACAGCAACCCACCAAAACTAAGGGTCTCACCAAACACATGAGCCGAAGAAAGCACGAGTGTTAGGCAAATGAGTTCACTTCGACCTTTCAGAAGCTCTGTGGAAGCTGCTCAGATCTCCAATGGCAAGGGTGTGCTGAAGAGAGGATGGGAAGAAAAGGATAAAGGGGAATGTTTGTCCTTAAGAATGGGTGGCGTCAGAGGACACCCTTTTAAAATGCAGAACGATCCGAGCGCTAAGACTATCAAAATGCCACAGTCAGGGATTGAGGGATTTTTCTAGAAGGGCGTGGGACAGAAAACAGCTTATCAAATATCACAAGGAGATGAGAGAGGGTGGACCACCTAAGAGTCCACTGGATTTAGCAGTATTTAGGGTGGTCCTTGAAAGTGACAGTGGGAAGGAGGAAGCCCGACCTCAGACTCCCTGAGCATAAGCAGGGTCTTCTGCTGTCGAAGTACAGAGCATACCAACTCAACTTCTGTGTGCCCTGCCAATGTCTCTTCCTCCCACCAACAATGGGAGCCACTGGCAGGCAGGAACGAGTCTGATTCATACTTATACGCCTAGTACATTGTTTGGCATGGTGCAGGCTTTCAATAACTGTCTGCAGAACTGGACTTAGCTGAAGAGGAAGAAAGGCTAAAATTTGGCATATAAGCCATGATGAAACCACCTCTTCTACCAACATTTATTATGATCTTTCGATGTCCCATTGCTAAGCCCTGGGGATTCAATGATGAGTAAGAGAATAATAACTAACCTGGGAAAGGAACCGTAGCTGAAAGAATAACCAAAAAATAAATAAATAAATGCCTGCAGGAGATAAACAGTTTTGGGGGGGAAGTATGAAGAATCTTCTATGGCTTGCGGCTTCCACCACTGTTCAGAGTTGGTAGCAGAACATGGTTTGGCTTCTCCTTCATGGAATGAACAACATCTTTACCCAGAACATGCCACTATATCTCTCATGGCCGACTCCTTAGTGCCGACCTGTCTGCTCTCCCAGCATCACACAGCTATACCACATCTAAAGTTGTGTGCAAGGGCGTGCCCACAGTATCTCTTCATCTCATTCTATTTTTCCCCAAATGTTTATTTATTTTGAGAGAAAGAGAAAGAACACACATAGTAGGGGAGAGGGAGAAAGAAACAGAGATAGAGAGAGAAACAGGGGTGGGGCAGGGAGAATTCCAAGCAGGCTCCACGCTGTCACCACAGAGCCCAGTGCAGGTCTTAGTCTCATGAACCATGAGATCACGACCTGAGCCAAATTAAGAGCTGGATGCTTAGCTGACTGAGCCACCAGGTGCCCCCCATTCTTCTTAGAGCAGCAAAGAAACAAAAACCAACAACTTTTTGAATATTGCCCTCTCTAATTAGGGAGAGTGCCTGAACACTGTTAATATCCTTCGTTAAATAATGGAAATACGACCAAAGACCTTATTTGCTTTCCTTCCTTCAATGCATGGGGTTAGGTTCCTCAGCTTTCAAGGTAAATGGCCTCTGCATATAAAAGGCAGAGTAGGTTTCAATAGCAGAAGACATTAGCAAGAATGAAATTATCTGAACCAATTGGTTAGCATTGCATAAGGAGGGGAGGTGGTAAGGTCAGGTAATTTTAAAATGAAAAATAGGTAAGCAGGTAGAAAGTACCATTAACTGAATGACCCATCAGACCAGGAAGCATCGTTATTTGTATTAGTCACACATGAACACTAGAGATGATTGAGAATTCAAATTAAATCTCTAGGAATGGAAGTAACAGGTCTGCCTTAGAGAGAGATGTTAAAAATAGGTGATGCCAATTCCTAACCCAGCCTGCAGAAATGTTCTGTTTGTGCCTCAGCATTTTAAAACCACATTTTAAATAGTTGCCAACTTTTAAAATCTGAGGGATTCCCCATGTTTTAAACCTGCAGATTTGTGGGTTCTTGGAAAAAGCAGACTGGCAATCCTGGGCTCATGGATTCATTTAAACACCTCTGTGACACAGGTCATGTTCTCACCAGTTTACTACAGTCTCTACCACTTGCTATGGGATCCTTGATCCCAAGCCCCCTCTCAGTTTACACCGGGGTGTTGCCTGACAATCCCCGCAGGCAGGGCGATCGCCTCTACCACAAAGGAAGAGGAAAAGGAGCTGCTACATTTAGCCCTGGTATCACACCCCCTCCATGTGTGATTCCATGAAGTGTCTGATTCCACAAGTAATTCCCTTCGAAATCCCACTGTGGTAACAAGATCTTAATGTTGCTACCTATTTTAAAGTTGCACATTACCATGCTCACTTTGTATTTTTAATTGCTCATTTTGAAATTACCTTCTTTAATATTCAAGAGATCCTCCTAGACTCAGTACTCAGTCATCTAGGATTTAACGAACATCTCTATGTTTTCCTATTCATTTCATAGATTTAGGCCCTACTCCCATTTCCAGCTGAGTCCTCTTTAAAAACAAAATTTCTTCTAGGGACACTACTCCATTCTTCTGCTATTTTCAGCTACTTATCATCTGGCCATTTCCAAATTCATCATGTCTTTTGTAACATGTAGCAAGTGAAGCATTTACTAAAGAAGTTTTTCTAGCAGTACAAAGAGCAGAGAAACTCACCCACAGGTATTAGCAGGAAGCTAGCTTCTTATAATACCAAGGTGAGAACTAGGAAATCCAGACATTTGTATAACCTTAGCTAATACAGCAATTCCCTCAAGGTGTTAGCCAGAAGATATTTAAGACACAAGGGCTATGTCAACTAAATGTGTATGATGCAACTCAAAAGCGTATGTTGTAACAGCACAGTGCCCTTGACCGCTTACACATAATGCCTTCTCTTATGCTGACATTGACAAGGGAAAGCCGCTATGTGTCAGGCTAGCATCTCTGTGAAACAGCATCGGTATCATCTTACTGTTGTCTGTAGTCAAACACCTTCTACCAAAAGGGGCGAAGGTGTGGCTGCCTTCATTCTGGATTTGGTGGACTTTATTCCTAACATCCCACTTAATGGCAAATGTGGTCTAAAGCTGGCACAGCTAACTCTTCAAGAGGTCGCACAGGAGGGACAAATCCACAGTTCAAGTCCTACTATCAGGTGAGAATCACAACTTGATCTGAATCTATATGGTATGTTGTCCTAGAAAAGAAGAGGGTTATCTTTATGCTGCATCTAAGCTTTGACCTGTCGGCAGGTCATTTGGCCTGTATGGACACTGCTAATATCCTTCGTTAAATAATGGAAATACGACCAAAGACCTTATTTGCTTTCCTTCCTTCAATGCACGGGGTTAGGTTCTCTTATGATCTGCTTCTCTTTCAGCTCTTTAGTTTTGAACAACTTTTGTTTCTATAAAGGTGTAGAATGAATTTTTCTCTTCTACCATGGTCCTCACCTCCCATAGGACAAGCCAAATGGTTTCACCTTCCCACTTACTTTCTCTCTGTTCAGAGCACCCCAAATAATAGCATAGAGAGGTTGCTACACAAATCAGTAGGTTGTCATGAAATCTGCAATATATACAGTTCAAATGCATCAGGGCCATGGGGACTTGCTTAAGATCTCTTGCTATTTTCTGCAGTAGCTTTGTGAAACAATCTCTGACCTTTATACAACTTGGCCTCAGGGTGCCGATGAGAGCAATGTGCCAAACAGGGGGAAGGAGGCTATTGGGCCAAGGTGACAAGCACAGATGGGTAGGTGAGGCATTCCACCAGCCTCTTCCTCCACCAAATCCACCACTGACTGAGCAGGCAGGCTTCTTTGTTTTCTCTGAACCGCCTAACAGAAACTTCACTAAGCCTTGAATTTGCTAAAACCGGTTAGAATTGATGATATCTACGAGTAGTACCCAAATGTCCTATTCGTCAATGGGTGATAAATATGAACCATTTTAGAGAGCCACCATTACAATGCCCACACCAGTACTGCATCTGGATTCTTTCCTTTAACAGGGCCTGATGCTCTTTAATGCTGACAGAGTTAATTGAGGACATCTTTCTTCTTAAAGGGACTCATTCGGACCACAAGATGCTGCATAAAAAATGTTATAAAATACTGGTTTTACTTTTAGTCTAACTCTGTGCCAGCAATGAAATTAATATAACACACTATAAAGATTAATGTTGTCTGAATAATCGTAGTAATTGGTGGTCATTATAGTAGAAACAATGAAGAAGCTTCTTTAAAGTTTAGATACCACAATGGTGTTCTCTTGTTTGACAGGAGGAACATCATGACAGTTATGAAGTGGGATGGCAACGGGTACAGTAGGGACCGACCAATGGAAACAGAACAAGAGTCCAGAAGAAACCCACCATTCCCAGCATTAACATTTGAGTGGCTGGGAAGGCATGGTGGGGAAGATCTGGAAGAAATGCCAAGATAGCCAGATGATAGAGGGTCACCTGAGGGGCTAAGGATAGTGCCTGTCCACCAACCAGCACCAAAGTACTTGAATACTTTTACATTTGTTTAATAAGTGAATCAACCATTTAAAATATGCATCACATGGCCATATACTTACAACAGCTGCAAAGATGTATTTCTGGTCTTTTTCTTGTAAAAAGAGCAGCACATCAGTTAGGAGGAGAGCCAGGGTATCTTCAAAGGAAAGATATTACTAGTATTAATGAAGCTAACCACAGTTCAAATGCCTTTATCAAATACTCTTATTTCATGGTTGAAACTTAAATAAACTTATTAAAAATAGACTAACATTTAGTCTAAGTATGGAACTTCTATAAAAATGCCCGTATTAGGGTAGCCAAAGATGAACTTTACAGACAACTTAGATTAGCTGTGTTTATGCATGCAGGTCTGTATCACTATAGGCAGAGCTAAATCTCCAGCAAAATGTAATACTGTAGTATTCGGATGGGAAAAAAAATATCCAATAAACAAAAGTTCTAATAGAATGGAGCAAGTGGTTACCTTTAGAAAAAGAAGCTTAACTATAACTGTTGGAGCGCAGTTTCTGCCTTGAATTAGGTGTACAAGTCTGCTGTCTTGCTCCATCTAGACCTGAGCGAGTTTGTGATCTTCTATTTCCACAAATTGTTCACGGCAACTCATCTTCTCTAGCCTACTCAACATCCTAACAGAGTTATCCAACTGCTGATTCAGGGAAATGACCAAGAGCAAAGGACTTGCTGCAACGTGATCTACAGACTGGTTAATGTTTTCGTTTGGTTAATGTTCAAATTGTGGTTAATGTGTGGTTGCAACATTGTGGACCAACAAATCCCATCTCAGTCGTTAGATGCAAACACCATGAAAACCTGATAATCCTCCCAAGGGTTACCTTTGAGTAACTAGACCCTTTGAATAACCTCTTCCTCTTACTTCTTACCTGAGCAAGTTACTAAGATACACTAAAAACAGGGATAACAGACCAGTGGTTCCTAACCCTGGCTGCACAGCAGACTCACCTGGGAGCATTTAAGCACCCCTACACTTGGACTTCATCCCCAGACCGATAAAATCAGAATCTCTGGGAGAAGACTCGAACATCAGTAATTTTTTTTAAGCTCCCAAGGCGATTCTATCACATGCGATCAGGGTGGAGCCAGCCTGCATCAGGCAAGATGGTACCTACAGAATCAGACCTTCAGAATCTGAATAAGCAGTTTTAGAGTCTAACTAGATTAATAGGGTCAGATTAATGCCAGTAAATGGCAAACAGAAGCACTGAGGAAGAGTTTGCACCACTGCCAGCATGGGTATTTCTGCATCTTTTTACTCAGTAAGAAAGATGACATTCAGAGCTCATGTTTCCCCTCGATGGCATGACAGCCCCTGGCTGGCCTGGTGCACAGACGCTAAATGTACAGGCATATTGCCTCGTTTTCAACACACTGCATGTGCCTGACGACTATTTCCATGCCAGCCATTAGCAGGACTCTCAGTGCCTTTGATTCAAACGTTCCAAACTGCGAATTCATAAAATATTTATGAAGGCTTTTGCCTGGGGCAGCACACGCCCTCCAAAGATTCGTGGCATTTGCCTAGTGAAGGTGACGACCGGATCCCACAGGGATCCTTCCATGTCCCAGGGGGCCTGTGTGCATCTGCCACCTCGGGACCACTTTTCGTTTTGAAAACATGTCCTGTTACATGAGTAACATGTGAAAGAAGAAAAACAGGTCTGCTGGAGCCCCAATACCTTTGAAACGACCTGTGGCAGTTTTCCAGTAAACAAGGCCATCATATAACAGAGTCCTTTCTTTACTTATCAGTGCTTGTTTCCTAAACACGTGGCCATTTTTGAGCTTTGTGTAGGTTTTGTTTTCGATCTTATTCAAGATCTCAAGCCATTTTTGGTTTTTCTCATACTCGCTGACTTTTAAATCCACAGCGGCAATCATGTCTTTAATTAAGCACAGAGCTTTGCACAAGTCTTTATGTTCTTCACTTCTTTCTGCGTGGGAAAAAGAAAGAACACTATAAAATTAGCCATTGTGCTGAGGAAGACAGTTTTTTGTGTGTTAAATGCAATTAAAATCATACAAGTGGCAAAAATCACACGATGAAAACACTGGATTAAGTTCAGATGCTTTATTATCAGTCTGTACCCTTCCTCCCAAAAAGAACTATTAAACGATGTACTTATCACATGTGCTTAACCTGAAACACTGTAAGATGTCTGAGTTCTAGAGACTGCTATGACCTTCCCCAAGAACACTGAATGTGTTAGATACTCACCTTGGCTTTCTTTCCACCTTTCCAGGCACAGGTAATCAAATAACCCCTTCACCGAATCCCTTACAATTTAACCAGGCTGCAGGCCCAAATTAGAATCCTTTCAAGACAGAGTGATTTCAACAACAAGGTGATTTGAACAGGCCCCAGACTCATTTGCCTTCCTGGATCCCTCCCCCTCCATAAAAAATATTCTATATTATATTTTAGAACTGCATTAGCATCAAGATGCATGTATTAATAAAATATATTTTAACACTTTCAACCTAAAAAAATGGCATAAAAACACTGTGCTTAGTGGGTCGAAGTTAGTAGGTCAGTCACAGTAATCATCGATTCCAGTTGTTATTCTTTGAAACACTGGCCATCTGCTCTTATCTCTAAGTTATCTTATGAAAAAACTCTGGAGGAGTTTCTGGAACAGGATCCTAGGACTCCAGATGAAACTGGATTTAACAATTTTCTTATTTGATGACAAAGAACACCTGGTTAATGTTTACTGAGGTCAGTAGAACTGAAAGTTTCAGGAGGTCAGAAGGTGCTGGAAGGAGAGAAGGAAAACTGGCTGAGAGCATGAAAGCCTAGAAAGAACAGAAATAAACACACAGAAATAGCAGTCACGTGAGAGGAGAACAAGTCCTCAAACAGTCTAAACGTTTCCAGGTTCTAAATGTCCTAGATACACCAAGGGGTTTTTTTTCAGAAAACCAACCAACAGATCCTGACAGGGCTCCTCAACAAGGAAGATACTTTCTTCCTCACTGTCTGAAAGTATCTTCTTTCCTACACTTACCAACCACTAAGCAGCCCCTCCCCCTCAAAATATGCTTCTCTCTAAAGAACCTATTTTATAAATATGAAAGGTGAGTAAAGAAAAGCAAGGTTGAGTTATAAGGTAACATGTAAGGCCAAGAAAAGGCTCAGTCATTTGACGAGGAGGGACAAATTCCTGTCCTGTAATGGCGGGCTACATGAAGTGAAGCAGCATGGGCCTCTCTTGGAGTCTTGTCAGAATGATTCCTTGGGCTTCACCTCAGACCTAACTGAAGCAGAATGTGCGCGCAAACAAGATATGCAGGAAAGGACTCTGCCTAATGAAGTGTGAGAAGCACAGCCATAATAGAGCCACATGAACCAACGTTCCCAGAAGCCAGAGAGAGGATGGACCACTGGGGGGTCTGACCTAAGGAAGCAGTGTCCATTCAGTCACTATGACGGCTATACCTGAAGAGCCATAAGTCACACTCATCATTTCTGACACACAGTAGGTAATGACTGTTAATCACTCTACCAAGAACTTGGCACAGGGTGATTCTTGGAGTGGTGATAGCTGACCTAACACAATCTGACAGATTTTAGTGTCTGACAAACCTATTAAAACTTTACACTTTATACGAACATCATACCAATGGAAAGCCTCAGGTGTGTTTTCATTATTTTTGCCGAGAACAACATTTATGAGGCTTTTCTCTTCACACTGTTCTTGTACTTCCCTTTACGTTAAATTACACGGAGTGGTAAAAATGGGATCAAGGAATAGCTGCCCCCATTCCAGCGTGAACTTAGTCCTTAACATGACCAAAAAAAAGGGAACACTAACTCATGCTTTTCTACTCGCCTAGACTGCTTCCCTCCCCCTGCCCCAAAAGGATGTTAGACGTTCACATTTTTAGACAGGGTACTTAAGATCTCATTACGGTTTTCATCAACAACAAGTCCATCAATCATAACTAAGGTAATAAAAACAGCTTCCACTCTGTTTACACCAGGCTCTGCACTGGGCATTTTATGCAACCATCTCATTTAACCATCACAACAATTCCCTAAGGATTATAAGTCTCACTTGGTAGTGGAGAAAAACGAGGCTCATTTAACAAACATGCCCAACTAATGACCTGCTAAACCAAGTATATTCAATGGCAATGCAAGTTTACATAATTCCAAACCCCAGTGTTAGTTAACCTACAATGCTACCATCCAAAGAATAATTTACTCAAGATCAATAAGCTAGCTTGAAGAACAGGAATTTTTATGTACTCATCCATTGCTCTGGTATGTTTGTATTTATTGATAACCTATTCTGTACCAGTCACAACACTAGCATTGAAGAAGGTGCTAGAAGGAGAGGAGAAAAGAACCAGATAGACACAATCCTTCCAGATGCCTTAAGGAGCTTATGGCCCAGCCATATACATTATTAGCCTCTTAAAGGATGCCCAGATGTTACCCCCTGGGACGTGATGATTTGACAGGGTGGGGAAGAAAAGAAAAAAAAGCTCCCTCATGAATTGTTCTCATTCTAATAATTCACTGCTTGGAAGGCTTGACATTTGGTGATAGGATCAATGGCATATGGCTCATCAGACTTACTGGTAAGCGAAGAGGAAGAGGAGGAAGGAAAGGTATTATGAAGATGTGGATGTAGGGAAATTGAAGAAGGGATAGGCAGAGTTGAAGTATGAAGAATGCTGTGTAGCTCGGGCTGCTTGGAGAAATTCAGAAGATTGCCCAGGCTACATTATAAAAGATAACTTCTCAAAATGGACCCAAAACTCAAGGCTCTACAAGTTTTTCCCTAACAAACAGGTTTCATGAATCACAGGCCACAAGCATTTATATCCTTTGGCAATACCTCAGCTATGTTTAAAATTAATGCAAGAGGCAAATGTTTACCCTGGAACTTATTACTCACCCTTTGTGTACTGCAAAATCCTTTCCACCAGGACAGGGTATTTTGTGATACGCTGAGTGACTAGCAGAATGCATTCTGGGATTCCTCGGCGTCGTGCCAAAAGGTTACTATTTCGAAGCTTAAAAATATATATGTATACGTTTTTATATACACAAACTATTTTCTTTTTAGGTCTGAGTGTAATAAAACCAAGAATCTGCAACTGTATCATTTTATTCAGATACAGTGTAATATGTATGATTATTCATTAAAACTTGATTAATTGCCATTAAATCATATACTTTGTCATTAATTTCAATAACCTAGTTCTTCAAGTTTAAGGAGTTTCAAGTTACTGTGATGTATTTGTAGTTAATTCCAAAATTAAGCACATGCCAGTAAGTATTAAGATTTATGAAGAGTAAAAGTTCTGGAAAATATTCACAAGTCAAAGTCACATTTTGAGTGTGAGTTTACAGTTAAATATTTGTTTTTCTAAACAATCATCCTCTACATTGGTTATTATTCATCATGGCACTTACAGTTCCCTCTAATCAGGGCAACTTTTTTCCTAAAAATGTTACACTGTTAGGTTTTCAAATTCTCAAAACAAATGTGCAGTGGGGCAGGGGAGGGGGGAAAGGGGGAGAATCTGGTAGCATTCCTAAAATGGTAGAAAAAATGCAGAATCCATGGAACTCTAAAGGACAAATTTCTTCAACAAATTGGACACCAAAAAATTAATAAATAAGGGGATGGGGAACATTCAAATTAAAACAGATTTAAAAGCTACAATTCCGATACACAATATGTCAACTTTAATCAGATTCTCACTTAAGCAATCCAATTTCATGAGATTCTTAGGGAATCTGACCAGCTGTCTGAAGATATTAAAGAATAATTGTTAACCTATTAGCTGTGATAGTACCATTGTAATTTTTAAAAGATGCATTGTTTAGAGATACATATTACATACACGTGAAATTATATGATGTTCTGGATTTACTTCAAATTAATCCAGTAGGAGTGGGGTGGATTCTATATTTTTACTAAGGTTCTTCTGATTTATAACTTGTCAGGACAGGAAATAGCTTCCCAGGATATCACAAAGGTGGTCAGAAGCTTGGAGGACACATTACAAATATAAAATACAAAAGGAAATGTTTTGGGAGAAATATTTCACAAAGACAGAAAAACAGACCTTCCACCTTTGCCACAAACCTATCACTTTCTTCTCTTTCCCCTGAAAAACAGCATCTAGATGTGAAACTTGTTAAGGTCATATAACAAGCAAGCATCAACTACTTCCCATGCTGGTTTTCCACTTTGTAATAGCTTTAAAATACTTGCCTTAATAAAATTCTGAAACTTTTTATTTTGTTGGAGTTCTTTAAAGAGGCTAACGGCTTCTTTGTGATGGCTACAGAATTCTCCATATACTTTCTTCATTTTATTTGCATTTTCTTCTGAAAACTGAGAAGAGTAACATTTCAGTGATGGTTTACAAATTTAATTAGTTATAAACACTAAAAAGAACATGCAATTTTCAAGTATTTCAATATATTCTTGGCAAATAAAGAATATGAAATTTCTGAACACAGTCCCTTCTTTTCCCCACTTTTTACATTAAACTAAAACAAAGTTGTCAAGAGGTAAGGGGAAGACACCAACCTACCATGGTTTTATTGTTTTAAACATTTGTTATTTTTATTCTTTTTGAGCTGTTTGTGCAACTTTATCATTTGAACCTATTGTTGTTGGGGTTTTTTTGGTTTTGTTTTGTTTTTTGTTTTTTACTTTTCTAGGCTGAAGAAACGCTATGTGGGGCACCTGGGTCGCTCAGTCGGTTAAGGTCCAACTTCAGCTCAGGTCATGATCTCACGGCTCGTGGGTTCGAGCCCCGTGTTGGGCTCTGTGCTGACAGCTCAGAGCCTGGAGCCTGCTCCGGATTCTGTGTCTCCCTCTCTCTCTGCCCCTCCCCTGCTCATGCTTGCTCTCTCTCTCTCTTCAAAAATAAACAAATATTTTAAAATTTTAAAAAAATAAAATAAAAGCTATGTGGCAATATTTGCCTCAAGAAGGTTTGACCTCTCACAGGTTGACATTGACATAGGCGAACTGATCATGTCCATGGATTCAGTCCTCAGTTGGGAATTTGATTTTTGTCAGCACATCACAAATGGGTCCAGAGGCAGGTAAAAGGGAAAGATGAATAATCAGAATGCCAATTTATTAATTGATGGACCAAAGTAGAGATGTGGGCTGGATATTTCAATAAGCTTAATTTGTGGAAACATCTCTGGAGAAAAATCTACATGGTAACCATATTAGAATCATAAGGGAACAAACTGAATTACCTGAATGCCAGTGTTTCAGACTTTGACACATTCAGGATTATAGCAACAGAAACCAGGAAACACCTCACTCCCTAACCCCAGAAAAGCACTTCAAATTTACATCACCATCTCTGATGTCTTCATCTTTCCTTATAGTTTTATCTATGCTTGAGGCCAGTATCTCAAGAGATCTTTAAATTAACTACAATTGCTCTAAATAAATAAATAAATAAATAAATAAATAAATAAATAAAACTTAAGTACAAATCTAACAAGATACATACAGGCCTCATATGTTGAAAACTATACAGTGCTAGTAAAAAAAAAAAAATCAAAGAAGATGTAAATCAATGGAGGGAGAGAGATACCATATTCATAGACTGGGAGCCTCAAGATAGTAAAGACATCATTTTTCCCAAATTGATATACAAGTTTAATGCAATCCTCGTTAGAATCCCAGCAAGTTTTTAAATACAGACAAGATTATTCTAGAATTTATAGAAAAAAATAGAATAGCTAAAAACAATTTTGAAAAAGAATTAAGTAGAAGGACTCAGTCCACCCAATTTCAAGATTGATTATATAGCTACAATAATTAAGACTATGTGAAATAATGGACACATAGATCAGTGGAACAGAATAGGAACCCAAAATGCCCAAAGGAATTTTGACAGGGGAGCAAAGGCAATTCAATGAAGGAAGGATGGCTCTTCTAACAAAGGGGGAAAAGCATTGGGGGAAATGGACATCCAGAGACTAAAAACAAGAAGTGAATCTTGACCTGTGTCTCATATTCTAAACAAAAATTAACTCAAAATGGACTACAGACTTAAATGTAAAACATAAAACTGTAAAACTTTTAGAAAAAAAAATGGGAGAAAATCTTTTGAGATCTCAGTCTAGACAAAAAGTTCTTAGATTTGACACCAAAAGCATGACCCTTACAAGGAAAAACCGAAATAATGGACTTCATCAAACTCAGAAAATGAGAAAATAAGTTACAGACTTAATGTCTGCAAATCACATACCTGACAGATGACTAGCACCTAGACTACATTAAGAAACTGCAATATTTTATAGTAAGAAAACAAACAATCCCATCAGAAAATGGGCAAAAGACAGGAGCCAACCTTTCATCAAAGAGGATATACACAGGGCAGATAAGGACATGAAAGATGTTTAACATCATCAGCTATGGGGGAATTATAACTTAAACCACGATGACTTATCATTACATATCTTTCAGGATAGGTAAAATTAAAAAAAATAGTAACACCACCAAGTACTAGTGAGAATGCAGAAAAACTGGATTATTGTACATTGTTTACAGGGATGTACAATAATACAATCACTCTGGAAAACAGTTGGCAGTTTCTTACAAAATTAAGCATGCAACCACCCTGCAAGTCATGAATTGGGACCCCAGACATTTATCCCAGAGAACTGAAAAACTTAAGTTTGCACACAAATCTGTACATGAATGTTTAAAACAACTTTACTTCTGGGGCACCTGGGTGGCTCAGACAGGTAAGCGTCCAACTCTTGATTTCGGCTCAGGTCAAGATCTCACAGTTCACGAGTTTGAGCCCTGCATCGGGCTCTGCCCTGAGAGCTCGGGGCCTGCTTGGGATTCTCTCTCACCTCTCTCTGTTACCCTCCCCTGCTCACAGTTGCTCTTTCTCTCTCTCAAAATAAATAAACATTAAAAAAAAATTTTTTTAAACCAGCTTTACTTCTAATAGCCAAGGACTAGAAATAGCCAGATGTCCTTCTACAAGTGAGTGATTAAACACACGTGGTATTTCCATACCACAGACTACTACCCAACAATAAAAAGGAATGAACTACTGAACTACCCAACCACCTAGATGATTCTTTTTTAAGTGGCTGAAAGAAGCCAATCCAAGGGAGATTACATAGTACATAGGTAATTTATATGTAACACACATGTAATTTATCTAACATTACTGAAATGACAAAATTACAGAAATAGAGATTAGTTGTTGCCAGCAATTAAGGAGGTGGGTGCAGGAGGGAAGTAGGTGTGGCTATAAAGTAGCCAGACAAGCAAGTACTTGTGATGATGGAAATGGTCTGTGGCTTGATTGAATCATTGTCAGTATCCTGATTACGATACTATAATTTTGCAAGATGTTAGCATCGGGGAAAAATAATTTAAAAAATTAAATATTTTGGTTTTTTTTTTTTTAAATTGTTTGCATGTTTATTCATTATTGAAGGAGAGAGAGAGAGACAGACAGAGTGCAAGCTGGGGAGGGGCAGAGAGAGGGAGACACAGAATCCGAAGCAGGCTCCAGGCTCTGAGCTGTCAGCACAGAGCCTGACGCGGGGCTCGAACTCACAGACCGTGAGATCATGACCTGAGCTGAAGCCGGATGCTTAACCAACTGACCGAGCCACGTAGGCACCCCCAAAATTAAAAAATTTTAAATGCCAAATCCCAGGTCCAACCCCAAACCTATCAAAACAAAACCACTAGGGTGTTGGAACACAGAAGTCTTCATTTTTAACAGGCTTCAGGAGATTCTTATGTACCTGAGGTTGACAAACTACGGCTTGATATCAACCACGTTCCTCATACTCATCATTTCGAACCAACACCAACATTTCCACTGACTCAGTTAGCATCACATTCCAGTCTAGCCTCCTGAATAAGGTTCTCCATGGCTAAAAAGTGAGGGATTCTTTTGAAGTCTTCTCTCCTACATCCCTTAAACAGCTAATGCTTCCTTGGTTCCCACAGAGCACCACACCCGCATCCCTTGTCTGAGGATGTAGCTAATGTGCTCCCTCGGGAAACAACTTTTTACGGTACTGGGAGGAGACCCCTTGCCACCCCCACTATGCATGCCAACAACAGAAATGCCAAAGGAGGCTTAAACCCTTTTCTCTGAATAACCAAGAATCTCTCCCTGAAGGAGAAGAGTGCACTTCATCCAAAAGCAGCACACCAGGCTCATCCTACGTGACAGCCAACTTCCCAAACCTCGTTCCCAATGTCAGTCCTGCGTATACACACGATTAAATAAGAACAGAATGGGTAGAGATATAAAACATGGCAACCACAAACATAAGAACAAAAGTGTTCTAAATGAGAATTTAAAAATACAGCATTGCTATCAAGAAAAGAGATGTGAATAATTTCAAATGACAAAAAAAAAAAAAATCTTGTGCTTCAGTTTTGAACGCACTCAAATTGAAGTTCACAGACACATTTTTACATTTTTACTCAAATTGTCTTGCAAAGGACTTTACAGTCTCTTGGCATTGTATGTTTCAGATGAATTATGAGGCAGGTCTATGACTTTATAGATGATCTGCAAAGCAGATTACTCTTTGATTCAAAACTTGTAGGGGGCGCATGGGTGGCTCAGTTGGTTAAGTGTCTGACTTGGTTTCGGCTCAGTTCATGATGTCACAGTTTCCTGAGTTCCAGCCCCACATGTGGCTCTGTGCTAACAGTATAGAGCCTGCTTGGGATTCTCTCTCTCCCTCTCTCTCTCTCTGCCCCTTCCCCAATCGCGGTGTTTCTGTCTCTCTCAAAAATAAACCACCATAAATTAAAAAAATAAAATAAAATAAAATAAAATAAAATAAAATAAAATAAAATAAAATAAAATAAAATAAAAACTGGTTACTGATGTGGCTTTTTACATCCTTAGACATGGAGAAGCAGTTACTGCACAATTAAGTGGGGTTTTTGTTTTGTGCCTCAAAAGTATCTGTATTTAAGTATATTTACGTCAATGACCTTAACTCCCCCATTTTTAGTAAATGAACCAACAGCTGAACTCTGTTATTGTGGGCTACAGGGTGAAATGGTTTCAAAATCAGTCTTTTGGAGAAGATGACATTGTGGAATTTATCTAGAGAAAGTCAAATGAAGGTCAGAAAGGATGCATCTCCATGCCTTTCCCCAAGCTCTACAAGGGACCGCAAAACGTGGCACTCAAGTGAATTTCTGGCATTTTGTTCCTAAGGGATCCATTCATTCAATAATATTCATGGTACCAAGCACTGTTCTAGGTGCTGAAATACAGTAGTCATCAAACTGATAAGAATCCCTGCTTTACTGGGACCTAAAACCTAGTGAGGATAAAAAGCTTCTGCAGATGTCACTATGGAGGCCTCAAGAAATCATATCCCTAATTCATTGTTAAAAGAGCAGATTGTGATTTAAATCCCAGTTATGCTACTTAGGAGATGTGTGAACTTGACTAAGTTATTACTTTCCCCATGCGTCAGTTTTTGTATTTGTACAATGGGGAAGATAAGATTTACCTTTCAGAGGTGTGCAGGTAAAGGAGGTAATATACATGGAGGTACCCTCAAAGTGCTTGCCCGATTGTGATCACGGAGGGTAAGCTACTTAACTTCTCTATTAGCAGGTTTTTTCATAGAAAAGCCCTTTCAAAGAGACCAGAAGGCCAAAAGGAATTATCAGTTTTGGTTTTCTTATCTATTAGTAGAGTCACACAAACCATTCTCATGATGCTTCAACCATCCCGAGCACCTAAACTGTCTCCTTTTAGTGAGATTTGCTGTCTTGTCCCCCAGGCATGAACACCAAGGCTTTAACGGTAACAGATCTTCCTCACTCTTCCTAAGATGAGCCAGCATCTGTCTTGCAGATACTGCCATGACCATCACAGGCTCGGGGGGGGGGGGGGGGGGACGTTTTATCATAGATCAAAAAGTCTAAGCAGAATTTTCCTAATAGACTTATTTATGGCTGTGACTCCCGGTGGAGACAGTGACAAGGATGATCCCACCAGGTTTGGAGACACACACAAGTCAGTCCCTGGCTGTCAAAGCTCTTGGCTATCAGGCACACAAAGGCATATCCAACAGAAGAAAACCAAGAAATCCCATCTGCCAATAATGGTTTAAAAAAAAAAAAATCAATTCCAGTTCTTCATAGGCTTTCACACTGTGGAAAGTCTGCAAACCTCCAGGTGTCTGACGTTAGGGCCTTTAAAAACCTCTCTCACCTGTTGTACCAGAATGTCTCCAATGCGATTGATGATGAAGTTTCTGTCATCACCAGCACAGGACTCCTGCCTTCGCTCCTTCATACTAGAAAAGAAATGCCTGTGGATTTCAAGTAACTCATCTAAGCAAGGAAAGATTTTATCCACGGTGCTGTGATCAAGCTGGAGCTCCTCCTTCATCCCTTTCCTGAAGATCTCGGACATGATGAGCAGGGTCTGGATGTGATGCATCTCTGTTTGCATCAGCTCTGAAACACATGTGAAGACACAAGCTTTAATGAGCAAGTGCTCCACCCACTGACATCAGTGGCTAAACACTAAGCGTTATACAAATTAAACAAAAACAAAAAACAAAAAAAGAGGTGACGTTTTGGAACAGTGATATTCCTCCACCATAAAAGTCAGCATTGACTCAACAATTAATGCAAGCTCGAAATACTAAACCATTTTCTTTTTTCCAGATATGTGAAGATGATACACATAAGTGAAGTCCCATACACAAGAATCCCGTTCAATCTAAAACTGAGACATAATTAGCTAGCATAATGTAATGAGCTAGGCACCTTTAGCTAGGAACCAGGTCTTCCATTCCCCTAAATGCTCTATGAAAATATAACTTAGTTTGCCTGGTTTTTTTCTTTCTTTCTTTTTTGGCTTTTTGGTTTTTGCGTTGAGTAGCAGCACTTCGTTAAATTAAACTGAATTGAAATAATAAGGCTCCTTAATGCATGTAACAGTCGTTGGATCTGTTGCCAAAATTCCACTTTCTCCGGGAGAAAATAAAAAGCGTGATGATCAAGGAAGAGAAACCATGGAGAAAATGAAAAGACAGCCCAGAGAATGAGAGAATGTCACATGCTATTTCAAAGCCTCCATGGTTGCTGTTCCAACCACCTGGTATGTTTTCTCCCCAGGTCTAACTCCTTCCCCAAGTCCCCCAGCTCTCTTGAAGTATTACTGGTCTCTCAAATCTCCCTGTAGACCCCAACATTTAATGCCCATGTCCCCATGTTCGATATGGCCCACTACTCTGTTTTCTTCTCAGCACTTACCACACACACTCTATTGAGTATTTTACAGATTTTCTGTCCTACACTGTAGTGTCTCCCCCCAACAAGTTCACACGAGAAGAAAATCTGTACATTTTGTTCACGGCTATTTCCCTGGTTTCTAGACTTAATGCCTGGCATACAAGAGGGGCTAATACTGGTGCTAATACTCCCAAGGGCAGGCCTAGGGAGACAGATCAGACTTTTTATGTTGGAGGAACCCATAGACAGAAACTAGGGGGGAGGAATTTCAGATCTTAGCACAGATGAACAGAATTAAAAGGCAATGTCTACGGAAAGAGAGAACTTCTACCAAGTGGAGATGTTCAGGAAAAATGTGTATGATCAGGTTGCACGGCTATGGCAACGATGATGTAAATACCACAAGGAACATGGAAACAATGACCTTGATTTTCACACAGCAATTTTTAATAAAGTGTGCCTGCCAATGACACTATTAAGCTTCTAAGGAAACAGCAGTATTGGGATTTCCAGTAAACGGACTGGAAAAAAAAAAAAAAAAAAAGGCAATGCAAGAAAAATATCTCAAAAGGGACTTGCGTCCAGAGATGAAAAAGATCTATTACAACTCAAGAGTAAAAAGACAAACAAAAAACAAAAAGCCCACTTCAATATGTGCGAAAGATTTGAAAAGATATTTCTCCAAAGATATAGACAGATGACCAATAAGCACATGGAAAGATGTTTGACCTGATTAGCCAGCAGGAACATGCACATCAAAACCAAAATGGGACACCACATGACACACACTAGGCAAACTGTGATAAAAAGGGTGGGCGATAACGAAGAGTTAGTAAGGATGTGGTGAAAGCAAAATCCTCAGTACCTCACCGGCAGGCATGCCAAACGGTGCAGCTGCTTTGGAAAACAGTCTGGCAGTTCGTCTTAAGGTTAAACATAAAGTTACTACATGATCCAAAAAGTGCAAATGGCCCAAAAGGACCCTCAACTGCTAAAATGACCTTCAACTGATAATGAAACAAAATGTAGTATATTTACAACGAAATAACATACAGCCATAAAAAGGAATGAAGTATTGATAAACAGTAAGGATGAACCTCAAAAACAATACACTAAGTGAAAGAAACCCATCTGCCCTACATGAAAGTATGTGAAAATTTCCCGTGGTTCTTAGAAGTAAAGTCGTATAGGCCACGTTTAAGTAAACTTTAAAAGGTCTGAGACATAAAATTTGCTTTGTACCAGGTACATACGATGCCTCAGTTAAGCCTCACAACAGTTAGACCTGAATATCATTATCCCCATTTAAAAAGCTATTTTTTTTTATGTTTATTTATTCTGGGGAGAGACAGAGAGAGAGAGAGACAGAGCTTGAGCATGGGCAGGGTGGAGAGAGAAGGAGACACAGAACCTGAAGCAGGCTCCAGTCTCTGAGCTGTCAGCACAGAGCCCGACACGGGGCTAGAACTCACAAACTGTGAGATCATGACCTGATCCAAAGTCAGACGCCTAACCAACTGAGCCATCCAGGCACCCCATTGTTATCCCCATCTTAAAGACAGAGACACTGGGGCGCCTGGGCGGCTCAGTCGGTTAAGCATCCAACTTCGGCTCAGGTCATGATCTTGCGGTCCGTGGGTTCGAGCCCCACGTCAGGCTCTGTGCTGACCGCTCAGAGCCTGGAGCCTGTTTCAGATTCTGTGTCTCCCTCTTTTGCTGACCTTCCCCTGTTCATGCTGTCTCAAAAATAAATAAATGTTTAAAAAAAATTATTTTTTAAAATAAAGTCAGAGAAACTAAGATCCAGGCAAGTTAAATCATTTGTCTGAGATCAAGTAGATAAAAAGAAATAGAACAAGGATTTGAACCCAGGTCCGGAGGACTGCAAATTTCATGGTCTTTCCCCTATACCACAATGCATCAGCCCCAAGAGCATATTTTAAATGCTTACCAAAAATGACATCCTGTCTTTTGATGACATCCTTCCCCTGCTTACTGCAAAACGAGGGATCCACCACCAGGCTCCAAGATTCTGCCTCCAGCTCCTGGGCATCACTGCTGAGGTCACTCCACAGAGAAGAATCCACGACATCTAGGATGTAGGTAGAACAGAGAAGCCAGAAGTGGAGTCACACACAAAACACACAGGAAATAAACCTACTGTCAACACAGTAACAACTAAGCCAAAATACTGTTGATGTGGAGAAGAAACCCCTGAAAACCAAACTGGTGAAAGGGTCCAAGTCAAGGCAGCTCTCATGAAAGCAAAGAATCATTAAAACAGTGATGGTTTATGTGTGCAGGGGGGAAAAAAAGACATTTAAAGATTCTTTTCTTTGTTTGGGCTTGCTGTACTGTAGTTTTATTTTTGGTAACCTTTTGAGCCATAAAATGATTACAGAATCTTGAACACACAATTTCTTTTGCCCCAGGGAACTCCGTACTGTTTACTCATATCTCAATGTTGTCTTTGCTCTTGATGTGGCTTGCTGTCCTTAATATAAACTTGAAAGAAGGGTACATGGGCTCAAGTCCTATGAGCACAGTTTTTGTTTTTTTGGGTTTTTTTGCAGAGCTTGACATCACACACACACACACACACACACACACACACACACACACACACACGCCTTCCAGGAAAACTAAATCCTACATGCCCAAACAGCACTCCTGAGACAGAGTCCAGCTCAGTCGAGATGAGACAACAATGGATTTAAAGATCCAAGTTCAAAATAAAAGCAAAAGATTCCCTGGGCAGTGTCCACTCCTTTCTCTTGTCACTGCTCTCCTTTCCTTGGGTCCTCCTTCACTGGTTGATATAGCTTGGATACAACATGCAGTTCACCAGAATAAATCCTATCTTACAAAATATGCTTTAAAACATGCTTTTATTCCTCTAGAAGTAGAGGGTAACAGATAGTGGTAAGTATCTCAGAAATCTAGGTGAGTACCCTCTTAATTGAGTGTGTGTGTGTGTATAAATTTTTATTGATTTTTGAGAGAGAGACACAGACAGAGCATGAGCAGGGGAGGGGCAGAGAGAGAGAGACAGAATCAGAAGGAGGCTCCAGGCTGTGAACACAGAGCCTGACGGCGGGCTCGAATTCACAAACTGTGACATCATGACCTAAGCCCAAGTTGGACACCTAACCGACTGAGCCACCCAGGCACCCCATAACTAAGTATATATTTTTAATGTATGATCCTGATTCCAATTCATCAGTAGTTCTAGAGCTTTTTAAACAACAATAAGCACAGAATGTATTTCATTCTCTTATCTTTATGACATGTCTATTCAATACATCATTTATACTCAGTCACTACGTGGGAGTATCCACTAGGGTTAAATTTTCCTTCTTTTATCAAAAGAACCTATACCAAAAAGACACCATGAAAAAGAATTCTTTTTTAAGAAAAAAGAGTGTTTCAATTTTACATCCTTCAGAAAATATTCCACTTGGCAATTCACCACAGAAACAAACGTGTCTTCTCCTCACCTTCCATTAAAAAGGACTCCGTGGAAGGAGAAGAGCCCATAGACTGTAAAAGCTCATCGGAATGAGACCTGCTTCTCCAGTTGTTCCCGTCACTCTCAGACTCCAAGGATAGCCCTGACCTTCTGAAGCTGGAGGAGAGAGAGAGAAGAGTCAGCTCCAATGGTGGCTCTGACATATTAAGATGAGAAATCACATTAAGCCTTACCTTTCCAAGGTAGTGCCTGGAACACTTCTGGACAATGGATGGACCTGCACTGAAGTTTCTTTTCTCCCAGTGGGCAATCCAATAGGCATGGAGGAAGAAGGGTGCAAGGAGAGACCAGGTTGCGGGATGTCTCGGAATGAAGAATCTAGAAATCAAAATGAGCGCTTCACGTGGTTTTCACAGAGGGCAGTAATTACCAGCAGTCATGTAAAAAGCCAAGAAGCGAAACACTCGAATGGCTGCTTCTAATACATCACATGTCCAGCCTTGAAACCAGTCTTCTTGCCACATCCTGACACCTGCTTCAAATGTCCCTTCCATTTCACACCCTCCTGACACCCATGTGGCAGACCTGCTTTAGCATATCCACTTGGAGACTGGGCAGCTGGGATTACACAAACAAGAAAATGGAATGGGGAAATACTGAGACAGCTTTCCCATAAACCACTGCTTGTACTCCTTAGAGCCAGCTTTAAATAGATCCAAGGTGTTATTAGCACTATTAGAATGCATATTGTATGTATAAACAGTCATACACACACATGGCATGTCAGTGGATTGGAATGATGCTGGGGAGTCTATTCTTTATGGGTGATAACTTCAGGCAAATGAAACCTCCAAGTCAAGCTGAGCTCTTCTCTGTCACGTACTGAATGAAAACCAAAGGGTGCTTCAATGCCTTTCTCGTCAATTCTAAATTGTGACAGGCATATATGGTTTTACATTTGATGTGTACCATACATGACCTCGGAAAACATTTCAGTCTTAACAGTTTCAGAGATATAGCAAACACCTTCTCAAGTAAAGGAGAATGAATATCATGAAGGATTTTATACATCTATGATTTGGTTTTATCTTCATGGCTTCCAAGTACAGAGATGGAATTTTTATCAGTTATAAGATGCTTTATATCTTCTTTTTTAATTTTTTTTCATGTTTATTTATCTTTGAGAGAGACAGAGAGAGACAGTGAGTGAGTGTGGGGGAGGGGCAGAGAGAGAGGGAGACACAGAATCCGGAGCAGGCTCCAGGCTCTGAGCTGTCAGCACAGAGCCCGATGCGGGGCTCAAACCCACAAACTATGAGATCATGACCTGAGCCAAAGTTGGACGCTCAACCAACTGAGCCACCCAGGCGCCCCAAGATGCTTTATATTTTCATGCTTAACCTTATGAAATTGAGAAGAGCCTCACAACTACAACCAAAGGGACTTCTGCCAAAGCAGAGGGTAAGTGATGTCACAGCTGTTACCATCTGCACAAGTGGCATCTATGTAACATCACATCCAATCTCATGTTATCATAACTCTGCATATTTTATTGTCCCCTGATTCAGGTGATTTTGGAAACACTGGTCACATTGTTGGAGCATTAAAATGAAAAGTGACCCCAAACTTAAAAATGCCTGTCATGGGTGCCTGGGTGGCTCAGTCGGTTAAGCAGCCGACTTCGGCTCAGGTCATGATCTCGCAGTCCGTGAGTTCGCGCCCCGCGTTGGGCTCTGTGCTGACAGCTCAGAGCCTGGAGCCTGTTTCAGATTCTGTGTCTCCCTCTCTCTGACCCTCCCCCGTTCACACTCTGTCTCTCTTTGTCTCAAAAATAAATAAACATTAAAAAAAATTTTCTAAAAAAAAAAAAAAATGCCTGTCATATGGAAAGCAATGCAGTATTTGAGGCAGAACAAATTCCAAAATCTCTCACAATAGATGAAAGGATTTTCCAATTTAGGAGATTATGGTCCCTGGTTCTTGCGTGCAATTTAAACTACTTTCAGAGGCTGCTGATTACTTCCAAGAGAAATTGTTTAAATTTAAGCAATAAATTTAAGCAATTCAAGGAAAAAACATAAGCACCAAGACTAGCCCTATGCGAGGAAAATGCCAGCATGCCTTGAAATTTCAGTCATGCGAAAGGAGCTGATAAGATCCCAGCCTCAAGCCCAGCTAATAAGCAGGACCAGGTCACTAGAATAAGGGACATCAAGGGACTGTAGACTCCAAACTTGAGTATTCTATCCCTCACCTTGATTCTAAAGTATGTGATAGGTAATTGTATAGGTAAATAGGGGTTACTGCTAGGAAAGCCAAGTTATGTACATCTAATGTCATATCTCTCTTTTCCCCCAAAGGTTGTTATTAAATCAATAGCGCATATTACACTACATCATATCTTATAATTGAGACAATATCCTAATAGGTCCCCCCATATAGTCCTCCTTAAAATACCATATAGTACATACAGAACAAAGGTTATTAGGCTGGCATGGAAGTTTATACTGTTCTTGACCTCCTTGTAACTAAATATTACACTAACCATGTGTTAGGAAGGAAGACGTAATTGGGCAAAGGAAGTAACAAAGGAGCAGATATTTTACACTGGAATAAAGTATGATATGTATGTAATTGTCATTTCTATGTCACTTACTTCCAAGGGTGGTCTGCAGCTTGTTCTTGTTATGTTTCTCTTGGAATTTCTAATAAAGAACATTGGAAACATGGAAAATAAGATTAAATTCCATTTGAGTACAAGAATGTCCACCCATTTATACAGGATTCTTATCTGTATCATTTTTGTTATTTTATTTCAAACCAAGAATTCAAAGCAAAAGACACTAAAAGGAACAAAGAAACATGTTATAATGATGAGACGTGCAATGATGAGTTGTAATGAGGGCGTACCTCATGAACACATCTCATGAATATCCCAGCTTTATTTAACATCTATGGCAACTAGAAATGTCCAACATGTGCGTCCAGCCTGAGGCTGAGAGAGGAATTCCTGTCGGTGCTGCCTTTCTCCCACTTGCTCTTCCTACTCTTGGCTACTCTTCCTGTCTACAGGACACAACACCCCTGGCTGCTGAAACATCATCCTTAACTCTGTGACCTGACGTGACGTGTGTTTCCATTGATCACAGAAGTTAGAGACCCCAAGGTTCCCCCTGAAGTGTCGGCATGCTCACTCACATTTCTAACAGGACGTTAGAGTGGGAAACAAAGGAAGAGATGGGACAGATGCGCCCGTTCCCTCAAGCCCACTCCCAAACTCAGAGAACATTCCTTTATTCTAGCAGGCCTCACAGTATGGTCCCGGCACAGCAGTACCACCTGGGAACTTGTTAAAAATACAAATTCTCCGGGGCGCCTGGGTGGCTCAGTCGGTTAAGCGGCCGACTTCGGCTCAGGTCATGAATCTCACGGTCCATGAGTTCAAGCCCCGCGTCAGGCTCTTTGCTGACAGCTCAGAGCCTGGAGCCTGTTTCAGATTCTGTGTCTCCCTCTCTCTGACCCTCCCCCGTTCATGGTCTGTCTCTCTCTGTCTCAAAAATAAATAAACGTAAAACAAAAAAAAATTAAAAAAAAAATACAAATTCTCCGACTCCACCTGGACTCTACTGGATCAGCAATTCTGAGAATGGGGCTCAGAAATAGGTCTTCCGGGTGTGATGCTGATATTTTCTATTTGAGAATTACTGCTCTAGACTTCATACCCTTATGCTTAAGGTCCACACTCATAAACCGAGCACGTCTCGACAGAAAGGCTAACCCACTTCCACCTTGTGACACAGGTGGCCACATCTGAGCTTTGCCTACTTCCAAAGGGATATAGTTAAGGAAACGACGATGCACTTAGAACGTGTTCTTTTATCACTATAATGATCACTTTAGAAACAAATCTAGACCGTGATAAAAAAAAAAAAATAAGAACCTAAACAGGTAACAGGAAGCAACAGAGCTATATATGCACATGAAAAACAAATGAGAGATTACCTTGGTACATGGAGGGGCAGCGTCTTTACAGCCCTTGTGTACATTTGCATTACAGTCTGAAAGGGAAGAATGAGTAAGGCCACACTGTGCGTTTGCTGGTCGCGGTAAAAATAGCATATAAAAATATTTAGAAAATATAGGGGAAAAAAATAACTAAATCACACGTAGCCCCACCACTTGAGCACAAGCACATGGCTAATATTTTCATTTCCTTGGAGGTATTTTTCCCCTTCTGCCGCAGTCTTACCAATTACGAAACCTGCAATTATACAGGATATACACTCTGTGTCTGCCTGAGAACTCATTGACTACTATATGCCCGACACTGCAATGGATTTCTGACATCCGGCTGGCGGCAAGTGCCCACTCCCACGCCAGGTAAAATGCCTCGCAAAATGAAAGAAGGAAGACTCACAACAGTGCTGAAAATCAAGTCCTGTCAGCCTCCGACAGGAAATCCTGCTAACTACAGGTGGCCAAATTAAAAGAGACAAATTATCAACTCGCTTGTCTTACTCCATAAAACATGTGGCCTCAACCTCGCTAAAAGGCAAGAGTTTGCCTGCCCCTTTCTGCCCGCTGGCTCAGTGACGCAGGGTGTGTTCAGAGGGAGCAGTCTCTGCATGTGGGGACCACTTTCTGCCAGGCCGCTGCCATCCTGCCCTGCCCGCCCGCCCTCCAGCCTCCACACCATCAGCCACCACCTCCTCGCCCACCCCACACACGGTAGACGAGGAGCCTACAGCTTAACACAATCTTTATTAAAAGGATCCTTCCTTGTGGGTAGAAAGTCACATTTAGATCCATCCAAGCCATTCTCGTCAAGTACCTATAACCCACTGAGAAATGAGCCCAGCTTCCTCTGGCTGTAGGTCTGCAGAGGCATTTTAGCCAACACCTCAAAGGCCAATGAGCAGAGGTCAGAATTACCCACATACTGGTCCTGGTGGCAAGGTGGAAATCAGAGGGCTCTCTCCTCATTCCAAAACAAGTGAGCAAAAGGAAAGGGAAAAAGTAGACAGGATGAGCCCAACAAAAATTTAGACTGAAAACTCACAGGAAAAGTGAGCCACTGAATACCATTAAATCTAGTAACAGAGAGGAAAAACTTAGATACACAAAATAGACATAAAATAGGACCACAGGGCCATGGAGGGAGAACAGAGCAGCACAATAGGCCTGCAAGATGACAGGGGGAAGGAGCTTTGTGAGACAAGAGAGCAGAACTGAGAACGAACTGAGGAGAATCAATTTAACAAAACTATCAAAGCAGCACCAGGAAATTAGACTTGAAAGATTCCCTCCAGAATGGAGAGGAAAAGAGGGGTATAATTATAAAATAGAACATGTCATACAAAAAAGGGAATAGAGATCATACTTCTCCAAGGAAGAAATCAGAAAAATTACATCAGAAGCAACAGTCAAAGCTACAACTTGACAAAAACTTTTATCAAGCTAAAAAAGAACTACAAAAGGCAAATCAAAAGGTCTCACGGTTTCCTAGGAATTAAACGACACCTATTCTACAGACATATTCTGACAACATCTATAGGATTTAAAAATTTAAAGTTCTCAAGCATGTAGGCAGAAAAAGCAGGTCACCAATAAAGAAAGAAGGTCAGACAGGCCCCAAACTTTTCCACTATAATATTTAATGCCCAAAATTCATGGACCAATGTTGACAGGGTACTGGGGGCAAAGGTTTTGGTCTAGGAATTTATTTAGCTACATCAATCCCTTTGTGTGTGAAAGACACAAAGATCTATCTACTTAGATACACAAGGTTTCAGAAAACAGATCACTCCAATGACCCTTTTGAAAAAATATTTATTTATCTGAAACACTACTTAAGACTATTAAAGAGCAGAATAGAAATTAAGGGTTCGAGAAGTGATCGAACTTTATTTTAAAAAAGAAAAAAAAACGAGCAATGGTTTTTTTCACAATGCACTTTCATTTCACAATGAAATTTGCATTTCACAAATGCATTTTTCACAATGCAGTGAAACCAGCTAAACAAAAAACATCTAAAAACATTTTGTAAGTAGAGACAGAGAACTGAATATAGGTATCAAATTATTCTTGAAACAGAAAGCTATTCTTGAAAGATCATACAACATTAAAATAACAATTCAATAATTCAGTATACCAATAAGTTCTAACAGAGAAAAGGGTAAATATAAGAGAAATTAGAGAATATTCAATTATAAGCCGTAAAAGTTACCACTAGCAGATATTGAAAGAGCTAGCTTATCTTGCCAAATCCCCAGGTAACATAAAAACCAACAACACATGGCAGGGTCCTGGCCGGCTCTGTGGGTTAAGGGTCTGACTCTTGATTCTGGCTCAGGTCATGATCTCACGGTTTGTGGGATCAAGCTCCGCATCAGGCTCTGCACTGACAGCTCAGAGCCTGCTTGGGACTCACTCACTCACTCTCTCTCTCTCTCTCTCTCTCTCTCTCTCTGTCCTATCCCAGTTGGAATGCTCTCTCTCTCAAAATAAAACAAACATTTAAAAAACAACATCAACAACACATGGTATAAATAGCAAAATCAAACATCAAGGAAAACAGCAAAGAACTATAAAAGATAATTGACAGCTGTAAAATTGAGTAAATAAGAAAAAAAAAGCCTTGTTATAAAATACTAGCTCTCAATTCCAGATTACGTCTAAATTAAAGACACACATTCCAAATTAAAAACAAAGAAATAGTAAGGGAAAATTCAAAGAAAAGGAAAGCAAAAGGAATATTAATTTCAGACAAAGTAAAATTCAATGCCCAAAACATATAATGGCATTAAAAAGGTTATTTTATATTTATCAAAGTCAAATCTTCAACAAAGCTGTGATTTGTGAACTTCTGTGCACCAAATAATGTAATATCTAAACATAAGCAGTGAAATCTATTTATAAACAAAGGAATTTGTGAAAAAGTAGCAACTCAGGCTTTAACAAAAAAGAATACAAACACCAAAATTTTGACTATTATGTTTTGTTTTATATCATATCATAGTTTTCAGATTAGAAATAGTAATCTTCATAATTAAAAACAAAAATACACCCATAAAATAGGATTATTTCCTAATAACAGCAGCTTACACATGTCACAATCTTTTGCCCCATGTAAAAAACATAATAATCAAAGTTAAAACCCCCAACACTCCTCTCCTTAAAAACTTTAAGTCCTAAAACTTTTTAAAAACTGTGGGTTAAAGAGGAAATTTAACACCTACTGATGCTAGAATTTAAGACAATAATCAAAGATGTGGACAGTGTTATATGCAAAAGAATGCCACCTACAACATTATTTGTTGTAAAAAAAAAAAAGGGGGAAAAAGTTAAATGTATAGTAAGTTAAGAGTAATCAAACACATTTCATATAAAAACACCAGCATTAACAGCTAACTTTTTTATTATTAGAAAGGACTCCATTAAAATATGCATAGCCATCTTTTCTAGCTGTTAAGATTTTGGATAGTTTTAAATTTCTCCTTAAACCTTGTATCCTTTATGAGTCCTACTGCATTTTTTTTTTTAAATAATGACTATTTTAAAAGCTAACTACATCCTCTATGTTTTCAGCCATTTCCATCTTCCACAAAAAGTCTCATGGCCATCCACTTGACCAACTCTGTGTGAACCAACATGTCCTGTGCTACAGAAGTTTACCTTTCAGGGAGCCCGCGCCACCCCCCCCCCCATAAGCATTAACTACACATGAGTACCCAAAGGCTGGGCTTTGTGACAGCTGCTGCAGGGAATACAGAAGAACCACTGTGTGATTAGAGTCCTTGAAGTCTATTTTAGTAGTTAAAAACAGGAGGGTGTACATTACATTAAACGGAAGAGGTAAATAGCTCATACATGTGGTGTGCAAAATTTTCAGACATGGTGGTCAGGGAACACCTCCCAAGATGGGGCAAGAAATCAAGACAGATACAGAGGAGCTGGGGAAACTAAGAGGAGGAAGATCATCATAAGCAAGGGAAAGAGGCAAGAGAACACAGGCCAGGTGAGGCCGCTGGCTATAAACTGAGGCTGAGGAAGAAACCACCTATAGGACTATTCAGCACACAGGCAACCAAACACATCTGTCTGGAAAGTGTGGGCTAATCCAGTGAACAAAAAGACAGAGAAGTCCTTAAGCACAGATGGGCAAGTAGAAAGTGGTGTTTGACCGAGAGGAAGCTGGTAAAAGTATTCAGAGTAAAGGAAGTGAGGGACTGAATGGTATCCAGTTGGGGGACAACAGCAAAGAGGAATCAATGGGTCGAAGGTGTCAACTTCCACCGTCAACCCAGAACGAAGGACAGCCTTCTTGCATGTGGATTTTGAAGACGGTTTTTGTCTTGTTGGTCTGGGAGACAAGGGACTCTCAAGGCAATGATGCCCATAGACAGGGTTGCTCTGAGTAACCAGTATGAGCCAAACATAAGGTGGTCAAGAAGGGCCTGAAGAGGTGTTATCCGAGCACACCCGAAGTAGGTGAAGGGGCAATCCCTGCAGCTGGTCTGAGGGAGGAGCACTGCAGGCAGAAGGAAGAGCCAGGAAAGGCCCTCTGGGAACAGCATGCCTGGCAGGCTGAGAGAAGAGCAAAGATGCCAGAGTGGCTGGAACAGACGGAGGAAGGGGGAGAGGATGACAGGGAAGACCCTGGGGCCTTGCACTAATTTTCAGGGCTTTGGCCTTCCTTGGGGGATGGTAGGAAGCCACACTGGAGGATCTGGAACATAAGGATATGTGCCTTCACACGCTCACTGTGGCTCATGTTTTGAGAACAGATGTTTTCCGAACTGCACCATTTGTGGTAGAAACGCAAAGAAACCAATTAGAAAGTGACTGAAATGGTAGCTTTAGACGAGGGTGATACCAGCAGCAGGATGAAAGGTGGCTGGCTTTCATACGTATTGTGAAGATCGCCCCAGAGGATTGCTGAAGGACTGGATGTGGAATATGAGAGATGAAGAGGCATAAAGAAAGACCTCAAGATTTTTGGCAGGAGCATCTGGCTGCCATGATAGAGCTGCCATGAACTGAGAGGGGCAGCCTGCAGACGGGCCAAGGAACAGAGCAGAGCTCCATTTTGGACCTGCGACATTTGAGAACCTATTTAGACACCCACATAGAGACGTCAAGCAATCAGTGAGATACACGGGTCTGGGGTTCTGGGAGGCTATCACTTGTGGACAAAAAGCACTGACTCTAACCATCACGGGTCACTGCTTGGGTAAGTCATTAAACCGCATGTGCGGTGCTACTATGAAGGATTATGTAAACATGCTTAACAATGGCCCTGTTCAAGGGGAGTTTACTGTCTGGGGAGGCGAAGTACAAAGATGGCACGCACTGGGTCGGAGAACTTACTGGAACACTGGAATGACTCCTTCCCCAGGAGCGTTTTATCACAAACCAAACACTGTAGAACCCCAGAGAATGTTCCAGGGACAAACTGATGTCGGCTCAGTTTCTCTTTGTCTTTGGCGTCCTTGCTTTTTGTCTTCAGATACAGCACCAACAGCCAAGTGGGGAAAAATGAGAAAAGAGAAATGCTGAGAGCCAACGTACTCGTAGAAGCAATACACAGTCTCTACACTTTCTGTCTGAACGTAAATGCCATTCGTGGAGGAGTGTCGTGACACCACAATGGAAATGTGCACAGGCTGCATTTGTCTTGCACTTCTAGTGACTTGGACAATATTTCAGAAAAAAATGTAGAGGTCTTTGAATATGTGTACACAAAAGCTAAGATAAGGGATCTTCAAGGGCCAGTGGAAACTATACTAATTGCTGAAAAGTGGAACCAGCTACTCTTTAAACACAAAAGGCACAGAACTTGAGTTACCTTGGATTTATTCCGAGGGCTTGTCATCCTATTCATGAGAAAGCTGAAAGTTCGGCTCACTTTGTATTTTTCAGACTCTGACTTGGCAGGTATAATATATTTATCCCATTCTTCTTGCTGAATTCTACAAAAAAGAATCTGTTATCATGGCTTATCAGAACTTAAAGAGGGAGTAAAAAATAGCATTTATGTACACACGTGTGTATACACGTTTTTCAGGTTTTAAAGGTTACTGTAAAGATAAAGATAGACTCTAATAAAAATATATTTTATAGATGGATAATGGATGTGTGATAAAGCAACTATCTCACCATGATATCAATTATAGAATCTAAGTAGTAGAAATGGGTATTCAGCATACAATTCTTTTAACTTTTCTGTATATTTCTTTTTTTTCTTAATAAAATACTGGAGAAATAAAGGAAACCTTAGACTTACACCTTCACTCTACAAACCCTCAACTCCCTATTTACTATGCAAACAGCAATTTCCTAGGGCACATAAAAGCCAAATAACCAGCAATATGAAACTGCATTTTATTTATTTTTAGAACATAGAGATGATAGTCAGCAAATACACATTTCCTTTGATAATAGAGTTTGAGAAACAGACTGTCTGCCTCTTGGTTCAGTCTCTCCCACTCAACCAGCTATTTGCAATCTGAGACTCCCTGGGTTGTAAAAGAAAGAAGGCTGTGGATAATTCCCCACAATACAAGGCAATCTGAAAATAACGGTATGCTATCTGTGAACACACTGATCATCATTTATTTTCCCCTAATCCATATAATCATTCTTTAGAGGAAAAAAAAAAAGTCCCAGCTATGAGGAGTTCTATTTCCCCTGAAACTTTCTCTGATAGTCTTATACTTCTAATATTATTATAAAGGGGGTGGGAGGAAGAGAATGACTATATTAAAGATCAACCAAGTATTATGTAAAACCAGGTAACACTTCTGTAGAACATTCTGTAACCCAAGTCTCTCCCATCTCCCAAACTTCCCATTCATCCACATTAGTGGGTAACACATTCATCTCTGGGACACACTTTTCAAAAGCTATCATGTTACTGATATGTACCAAAATATATGATCACATTTCATGACAATGAATACAATGACAAGTCCTAGGACTTTAGTTTTTCATCTGATTAATGCTAGGCTTAGACTTCCAATTATTTCTAAGGCCCCTTCTCACACTTAAATATATGATGTACTTACCTGACACATATTAAATGAAACTTTGTTATTTATTTATATTAGATACACATTATTAATACAGTTATTTATGTTAGGTAATCAGGAGTTCAAACCTATGAACACGTTTAGAAAAGATGATACATGGCTTCCTAAGTGCCTCTTGGTCCTACAGATCTAAAGGCACAAGCAGGGCAGAGTATGTCGTGCTATTTAAATTCTGTACAATAAGTGCAACTGGGTTTGATACTTAGAGAAAACCGTTGAAAAAGCTAGAAAGCAAAGAGGCAGGATGGAAGTGACCATACCCTAGGACTATGCAGAGTGACAGAAGCAACTTGGACCTTCTTATTTCCTTTCTACTTCCACAACTACCTTCTTAGGTAACTGACCAGTTAACAGATTTATAAATTTCCGTATCTCTCGTTTCTTAAGCATCCTCATTTGCAACACTCATGACAGACTCACTTTTGGAATTCAGGGGAAAAACGCGTTTGAGACCTTAGAAAGAATTATCTCTGGAATACCTCTTGTGACCCCACCAAGTGCCATCCAGTGTCTAAGATAAGAATAATCTGGTGAGGAGACCTCAGTCTCAGAATTAAAGAATGGTAAGGTCAATGTGGATTGTGAGGTCCTCAAGTCCTCCCTTCTACCTACCTCACAGCAGAAACAGAAATCAACTCTCTCAAATAAAAGAACATTCTGTTTATCCAACTCTATTCCCAATTCTCCGTGCTACAGAAGAACCTATCAAAAGCAATGCTTCTGTTTTGATTTAAAACTTTCAAATGCAGGGCACTTGGGTAGCTCAGACATTATGCATCTAACCTGGGCTCAGGTCACGATCTCATTCATGGTTTGTGAGTTTGAGCCCCGCACTGGATCCTCTGTCTCCCTCTCACTCTGCACCTTCCTCTCCTCCTCATGTGTGCTCTTTCTCTCCCTCTTAAATATAAACATTAAAAAAAAATTAAAACCTTTAAATGCACCACAATTTCCACATATCCTTTACAAAACTACAAAATGAACATGAAGTCATACCCCTTACTCTTTAAATTCAAAAACTGAGAAGACCTGAGACATGACCAAGTAAACAAAAACCACCTGTAACACTCAGTATTAAAAAACTAAGAAACACGGTCGCCTGGAGGGCTGAGTTCGTTAAGTGTCTGACTCTTGATTTCAGCTCAAGTCATGATCTCACGGTCGTTGAGATCGAGCCCCATGTCAGGCTCTGTGCTGACGGCACAGTGTCTGCTTGGAATTCTCTGTCTCCCTCGCTCTCTGCTCCTCCCCCACTCACCTTCTCTCAAAATAAATAACTAAAACAAACAAACATGGCAGAAATGTGAATATCATGGACACATTCCACTATCACATTATGAAAATGAATCACACAGCGTAACCTCTGGGCAAATGTGGAAGTTCTGGCAGATTCCGTGTGTCAACTCAAACTATGTGGTATTCACCTATGTAACAATTAGTTACATTAGGAAAGAACAGAGAAGGGAAAAGTCCCCAACTGCTTTCATAACATAATTTAAATAGCTTTTCAATTTCTAAGAATCTGGAAAAAAAAAATTAAACTCTTCAAATCCCAGAACAAGATGCCCAACTTCTATTGTTGATTTGATGATCAACAGAATCATCCACAATCAAGTTTTACAAACCCCATTCTTCAGAGGTTCTCATGGCATTACCTTTTCAATAAAGATAATTTTAAGTATCTCAAGAATATGGATCTTCAGTACTTTAATCTTTAAACCTATAATATCTATCTATTTTTCAAAGAACTAAACATCCTAAGTGTTAAAAGGAATTCCCAATATCCAATTGAAAATTGACACAGTGAGACTTCTTTGTGGACATTCAGATGCTCAGATTTTTTTTTTTACTATATAAAGTAGTAAGTGTAACACACTCAAGATAGATGGTGTCAATAAAATAAATGTCATGCCATATAATCATTAACAAGTTGGTACAGCCTGAATTTAATATCACACTGCATGTTTACTAACTGGAATTTAAATAAAAACTTAAAAAACGAATTATATACTCATATTCAGAGTATTAAACTGTATTTGTCAGCTACTGTATACACTAACGTTTTGGGAGAATTAAATACTACTATATTTTGTGCATAAAAAAAAAAAGTTGGTACATACAAAGTGTCCACTCCTGCAGAAAAGAGCCTACACATTCTGGAGTGAGCCCCCTTTTCAGCCGGCTGCATTCTTTTCCAGAAACTAAGCGATTAACATAAATAAGAGAACTCCAAAGGAGGCGATCCCCTCCAGTAAGTACAACATGACCAAAGCAAAGCATCAGCAATGCTCGAGCATCCAAAAGGTGTTGGGCACAGACTGAGATCAAAGATCTACTCTACTGGATACATCAGGGGATAGACTGAGAAAGTCAGACGCTTCAGGATGCAGACAGACACAGACTGAAGAAGAAAAACACAGGAGTGACAAAATGAGAAATGAGAAAGGGACCCTCTCCACACATCCCATCCAAGTTAAAGTATTTTACAGACTAATATTTAACCAATTAAGACATTGGCTTTTTCAGTCTTAAACCCCTCTCCTAGTGGAGAAGAAGTATTTTTGAATTAAAAAAAGAAAAATCTTTACCATCAGTCTATTACTTCTCCAATTGTTAAATAGATGACAGGAGGAAGACTGTCTGTCTCTCTCTCCAAATAAACATTTTAAAAAAATTAAAATAAAACAAAACAGTCCATCTCGATGTATATATTAAAAGGTTCCAGTTTTAGCATTATTGTCACTCAAGTTAAAGCCACTTTCCTCTTTTTTCACCTTGTTTCTTCCAGCCAAACGTTTATGTCGTTTCTGGCACTGGTGTTGCACATAACCCCGGGGCTGTTTCCCCTTGTGACTTACGAGCAGTTACTGAAGGACCAGCAGAACTCGACAATCCCGCCTGCTTGCTGGTCAGCTTCCCAAGCCTGACTCCACCAAAAGCAGCAGCTTAGGGAAAAGGGAAGCTTAGGTTTGAAGCTTTCAGATCTGCCCATCCCTCGGAAAACTGTTAACGCTTATAGGACTTTCTGTATCACTAGTTCTTCCTGTTCCAGAGAGAACCAACCTCTCTCGGCAATAGCCATAAAGACATACGGCAGAGGTGGTTATGCACTTTGTACATGTGACCAACCAGGGGCCTGCTCCCGCAGCAAGTCTGCTCGTCAGGGCAGACAGACCTAGGAAGAACCTAATGCCCCTCTGAGGCAGGTCACCCTCACACTGCTGCGCCTCTTGGTCCAGTACATTGGAGGTGTTTGTCCTTAGAAATAACCGAAGAAAGAACACTCTGTCCCCGGGGCTGAGGCCCGCATATCTGGGCACTCGAAGGAACACGCTGGCCAACCTATACCAATACAGATTTCAGAGGGAGCAAAGGATTCATGTAGGCTTATTACACAGAAACTCTCACAAACTATCGAAGGGATCTCAAAAGTCATACGCAAACATTTCCAAAGATGGCAAGGAGGCCCTCAGGACATTTGGAACAGTTAAAATACCTTTTGTCTCTTGGTGGCTCCGGTAAGCTGTAAGCTCTTTGCTCTACAAGACACAGAACAATAAAATGAAAACTAAGGCAGACAAACCAGTAGTCATGCGTTAGTCTGAAATGCACACACTCAACCATATTGCATCATTATTCACACCACCAGTTAGAAAATAATGAGAAAACAAGTTATTTTACCTAAGTACGGCATTGCTCTGGATATCCTCACTGCCCCTAGTTTGGAGAGGACAGGGAGGAGGCCAACATAGGGCAACATTTAATGACTTTATGAACTAAGTTAGCAGCAGCAAGCAGCAGCAAACAGTGTCAGCACGGCAGTAATTGTCTCTTTGGTTATGTCTCATGAGAGCTTCATCACTTATTTGTAACACTAATTCCCCCAACATACACAATCAGTACACATCTTAGCTGCCTCTTTAGTGAAGCTCAAAAGAAAAGTCTCAAAGATCAGCATAAGGGAGAGTTCGTTTTAACAGAGCTGCAACGTCTTCATAAAATCCTAGCAGCAACCAGTTCAGAGATGTGCTCTGTGGTAGGAAAGGGAGAATCACTTTCCCCGCTGGACCTGGGGGCAGGGGAGATGGGAGACAGAAGGAATAGGCTCATGCGAGCAGGTAAGCACCAGCTTCTTTCCGGAACTGGAGTACCCATTACAAGGATGGAACACAGACACTGACTTCGACAGTGACAGAGACTGAAGGAGGGCGTGGCCCCTGTGGAACACATCATTTACAGAGCAAGGACAAATCTTTACCTCTACAATCCACAAGAGTGAAAAAGCAAAACCAGCTTGCAAAGGGAAATGGGTCAGATAAATAAGGGACAAAACTAATCAACGCATATCCCTGAAATGTGTAAGTATCAATGTTAAATCTAATGCTATCTTGCAGGTAACAAAAAATCTGCTTTGAAGAATTTGAAGGATTTTACCACTACTGCTAAGTATTCCTCAAATTAAGTCATGAGAAAGAAATCGTTATGCTTCTTGTAAACATGCTAAGGTACCAAGAGATTTAGCCACATGTCCAAGATAATTAAGAAACTAATGGAACCAGACTCAGGCGACTGGACAAATAACAGCGCACAATGATTTTCACAAGTACATGCACGTCACTCCTCAAATTCTTAAAACTAGAACACTTGTGTCCTTCCTGGTGAGGTTTTAATTACTGACAATATTCCTGTCTATCTAAACACACAATGTACCAAAGGGAATTATAGGACAGGATTTTGTGTATACAAGCATTAAATAATGTTGCCACCCCATCATACCGTTGGCCAAAAAAAAAAAGAAAAAAATCATGAGAAACAATAGTAAGTAACCTCTTAGACATGACAAGGATGAGAAAACATCACAAATAGGAATGAAAAGGGCTGAATCCGATCTTTGTATATCTGCAATGTAGCTAATATAAAGGGGCTTCCCACTGGGGGGAAAGAGGACTTGGATTCTGTTCAAATAGAAAAAGGTTTTGGCGCTATTCCAACTCACCAAGAGAGACCTTAAGGTAATGTAAATGTCGATTTACCTCTGATTAATCTAAGCAAACTAAACAATGAAACATTCCATCTTTGAACTAGTTAAGCTTTCACTCTTATGCTTTGATCACATTCACACACAAAGTTAAAACTATTCCTTCGTCCTTAAGAGTTCATTTATTCCTCATATCCTATGGTTTACCCATTGGAATTTTTGTATGTGCTGTTTACCTTCAACCTACATTGCCTATTTGTGATTCTTACCTTCTGGAGACCAAACTTCACTGAAAGGGCCCTATTTTTAAATATACTGTCTAAAGTAAGATTTTATTAACAGAAAAGTCAAAAAAATTCAGGTCAGTTTTTTATTCCTTCCAACTCAACTGCCAAGATTTAAGGATTGTATGTAAGGCAAAGATACCCTTCCATATTCATTAATGAATTCATAAATCAGGGCTCTTTTCCCTTATAAACGATCAAATTCCTCTCAGTCATCTGGTCAACAACTTCCAACTTCTGAAGTGACTTTAAAAACCAGTCATACCACATATATAATGCCAAGGCTGCCATTTTGCACACTGCAAAGATTTAGAAGCATTGTCTAAATAGTTACAGTGTGAAGTTATTTTGCCATCTAGGACAAGCAGTGAAAAGACGTCAGGCTGCCATTAAAAGGAATCCCAACCAAAACTAAGGTTAAGCAGAACTGGAGATCTCAGAAAGACTCATGATGTGTGTGTGTGCGTGTGCATGCGTGTGTACACGCACAGGCACACGCACACACACCCAGGGCAAATTCAATCCATCTTTTTCCTTTCTTTCTTAATCCTTTTCTCCATCTTCTCATTCCATAAATTCAAACTGACATTTATTATCGGTCTTGCTTTCTCCTCTTCCAGTAAAGATTCCCAGAGAGAATGAGGACAAACAAAAACAAAAACACCTAGCAGTTGTTTTGTGCTCTGTGTATCTTGCTCAGGATATTCATTCAACAAATAATTATGGATCATCTCCCATATATAAGTCATTGTTTTAGGATGGCAGTTCCAACCACAAAGATCATGTTTTTAAGACTGTTTTACGTGACATGCAAATACCAACAACAACAACGTAATAAAGAATAGGTAAAAACGGGGCACCTGGGTGGCTCAGTCAGTTAAGCGTCTGACTTCGGCTCAGGTCATGATCTTTGGTCTGTGGGTTCAAGCTCCGCATTGGGCTCTGTGCTGACAGCTCAGAGCCTGGAGCCTGCTTCGGATTTAGTGTTTCCCTCTCTGCCCCTCCTCCACTCACACTCGTGCTCTCTCTCTCTCAAAAATGAATAAACATTAAAAAAATTTTTAAAGAGTAAGTAAAAATGAAGAGAAGGAAACTTATGAAATAAATATTCTACAATGGGAAACTAAGAATACTCAGGCACCTCTCGCTTTCTGAATATTTTAAGATTCTTAAGGATGATAGACAAAAAAGCATTAATGCAATGACAAACATTTTATTTTAAGGCTCTGTATTACATATTGGCATACTTCCAGATATGCCTTTAAATACAGTTACTACATGATATATTATGTATAGCAATACCTTTGTTTCAAAATACAGCAGAAAATGGGGGTGGTGGCTGAAAGGGGCTACAAGCACAGCTCTGAATTGCCCATAATCATTATATATGTAATTTGAATTCAGTTTTAAAAATTTGTCAAACTGTATGCTTATGATTTGCACCCTTTTCTGAAGGGTTTTATTGCACCCTTTTCTAGAAGTTTTATTTCTGACTGTTTACACCGCCACAAAGAGTGTTGAGATACCTTTACTCAGGTTCCAACTATTTTCTTTTATTTCAACGGTCTCAAGTCCCCCGCTAAATAAAAAGAAGGGGGAAAAAATCTATCTTGCCAAACCTTGCCTTTAAGTAAATTATTTCAGCAATTTAAACTAAGGCAAAGTAATTTTTTATAATTTGCTTCAAATCCTCTGAAGCTCTCATAATAATGAACCTAGAATAAACTCTAGCTTACACTACCATCCTGGAGGAAAACATTTCATTCAAAGAACAGAGCCACAGAGTGGTCTGTGCATATTTTTTAATTTCATCATCAAATCTGTAACTGAACTAAAACACAGTGAGAAAAGGATTGTGCTAAGCTTTGAAAAATCAATTATGAAAATGGAACTGAAAATTCCTGCATGCTGCTTTTATATATTTTATATACCTTTCCTGACTGAAAACCTGCTCTGGGAAGAGAATGCTTTCAAAGCCAAATGGTAAATAATGCTTACCTTCACTAGAACCGCACAACGTAAAATCACGCACCAACCGAGTTTTTCCTAAAGAAATTTTGGGTGATGAGCAGGAATAAGAACGTGAGCGGACTCCAGAAAGTAATGATTCCTAGAAGAGATCATAACAAAGTTTAAAAAAAAAAAATTCTACACAGGACTTGCGAGTATGTGTTCACCACAAATGTTAGTAAGTCAGCGTCCCTGTGAAAAGACTCAGTGTGAATATTTCTGATGTGATCTCATCATTTGTTCTTGTTTGCCTATCACAACTTTTAAAATTGTACTGTCTTTTGAATGCTTTAGTAAACTCGAGCGTCTCCCTGCCCATATACACTTTAAATACAAATATGACATTCTAATCAGGTTGGTTAAAAGTGAAAAATCAAGTCAAATGATTTTTTTCCCTGCATATTCAACAGTGGGTCACTTTTTTTTCAACCGAGTTGTCAGGTTTTTTGTTATTTTGTACTGTAGTATCTAAGCAAAATTCCATATTAACTTATAGCTTTTTATTTCATAATTATTAGAAGGTAGAGAAATAGCCACTTACATGGGGTTTTTAATTTCCCAACAGCTATTTAAACTTATAATGTTAGCTGTAGCCTCTCAGGAAGAATGCATCAGGTCAATTTACAAATCCTTTTAGTCTGTGCCCATCTTTCAACAGGCCTTCCATCTAGCACTTCCTGAAATGCTATTTGAGTATCACTGATTTATAGATCTTTAATTTTATTTTTTAAGTGACCTACTATTTTTGTTACTTCCTTCCCAATTACACACTATTTCTATATTTGCAACATATGTGACAATGCAAGGTGGCAAGATAATTAAAACATGGTTACCTTATGTGTTCCAGAAAAGTTAAATCAATATGGAATAGAATAGCATTAAAAGCCATTTATGGTACCCAACTCTCACCCAATTGGGACCTAGGATCCTTAGGATTGATCCCACTTATCCATTTTTAAGCTATCACTTAGAGTTAAAAGAAAGTAATACAAAATTTGTTACTAAAATTAAGCCATCAGCAACTGTCCTTCACAAGCGCTGGGAGCTTCCATTCTCCCTAGATGAAAACATATGGTTTCCCTAAGTTCACTGGTTTAGTTAATGGGCCTGGAGGCAAGTTGAAAACAGAAGCCTGCCTCTGTTTCAAAGGGCCTTGAGACTTGGCTGCTGAATTTCTTATTAGGGAGGGCTCGCTGGTTCTAGATATCAGAAAGGCCAGCCAGAGCTGTCCTATACCCCTAATGGTGACTGGCCACAAAGGGCCCTAGCCAAATGCCACCCTCTGCATTTAAGTCATACATAGTAATTATCTCCCCTAACAATGGAACTTTGAAAATTAGCCAGAACTCTTTGGCAAAAAGTTACATAGGGTAATTACAGAAGCAAGGCAAGATACGTTTTATAAGGCAGAGTCTTCCTGAAAAGCGAACAACCTGGAACTGATTAAGAAAGACGGAATTACTTTTCCCTCCAAGTAATGAGAAGTTTTTCATCATTCCATTCAAAGTGCAGAAGAAGTATCTACATGAACGACCATACCCATTTCTCACCATCCAGAAATATCACATGACATTCAGGTTCAAAAGATTACGACTGCTCTACAGGCCTAAGAGCTGGGGGAAAGGGTTCAGACACCGTAGTCAGAAGGCCTGGACTGAACGATGGATCTATCACCAAGCATGGGCAACCTGGACAAGACATCTATTATCTCCAGAACCTCATTTACTCAAAAACTAAAAGGTAATATTTATGTCCTAACTAAGAGAAAATGATGTATTTTGTACAAATGTAACACATGCTTCATATACTGCAAAGCACACTACAAAAACAGAGCATTATCATAACTATCAGAGGTTCACAGGAAGAGAAGTTTGGGCACAGGGCACGTTATTTTACAGTAGTAAACTCAACGGAAAAAGAAAACAAATAGACAAAAGAAATCCAAAAGGAAGAAAACTTATGTGGAAACACAAAAAGGCTTTGTCTGCCAGGTTAAAAGAGTTCATTCTTTAAAAACTAAAACGAAACAAACAACCACAACAAAACTGCAATGTGAAAATGTCTATGAGAGAGAAAAGTCATCTCCTACAGGAAAAGTGACAGAGTTTACAGTGTCCCACATTACTTGGTGCAGCCGGGAAGGCTCAACAAATACCACCTTTGCCTTAGTAATATTTACCTCAACACAGGAGCCAAGTAAAAATGTATGTGAGCCAATACCAGACTGATCACTTAAATCCACTTCTTCTTGCCAGTTTTTCTCCCTTTGCTTAAGGAACGGTGGCATAAATCATTGTATGAGGCAGTAAAGTTTTCCAAGGATGTGGAAGATTCTATGTACTGATGGCAAATTAATTTAATATAAATCAGTCATTTGAAGCACTATACGAATGAAATGGAGTGGGAGAGATTAAAAAGACAGACTCAGTCACACAGCTCATGAGTCTCCAAAAAGAAACAAACAAACAAAATTGTTCACACAGGCGAATGAAACATAACCTGTCCTTCACATAGAGATGGACTGCTTTAGAGAACATGGCTTCCGTGCTAACAATAAACCAAATTAATAGCATTAAGAATACCTTCAACTGCAGGTTACTTGATAAAGAAAGGGACTCGGTCCTGGAGATACCAAAATCTGGTTCAGGGGTGGTCTCAAAAGAGTCCAATTCATCCCCACTAGGGATCCCGGTTCTTGAGGAACTCTGAGACACTGGAGTGTAGCAAACGTGTGAATGTTCAGAATGCCCCTCCCCTTCACTGTCGGCATCCAGGGCATCGAGACTGGAACTAAAGCACAAGTAAGTAAACATCACGTAAGCCTGCAGACTGACCGACACAGTCACTGGTTTCTGTTTCTCTCAATTCAAATTCTCCTTGGCCGAAGATGCAATGCAGAATCATTTTGTTTCTAACAAAACTTACAATTTTTTTCTCCCCCCGAAATCTCTTCTTCTCAAACTAAATTTTATGTTTCCCCAAATGAACATTGCTACCTAACAAACGCCATTTTAAGTACTTTAACAAAACCTGCTCTAAGTTGGTTCTGCCTTACTTATTTCATAAATCTAATTATTACTGGCCTTACGTATCCTTCAAATACTAAAACTGTGGATGAAACAAAACCACTGGGCTCTTTGGGAGGCCTGTGGGGAATAGGCAGCATGGGGCTGGAAAGCTCGGGGACAATCAGGGACAGACTGCAGTTCACGCCTCAGAACTGACTGTTGTCGAGAAAAGAGTCAATATGAGAGACTCTTAACAATAAGAGGGAGGTGGATGGGGGTGGGCTAGATGGGTGATGGGCATTAACAGGGGCACTTGTCATGATGAGCACTGGCTGTTATATCCAAGTGGTGAATCACTCAGTTCTCCTGATACAATACTGCACTGTGTATTAACTAACTAGAATTAAAATAAAAATTTGACAAAGAAAAAAAAAAAAAGACAGGAGTCAACATGAATCAAGCGGGGTCCCAAATGTGTCACGTTAGATCATCATTTTTAGAGATTTTAGGTGAGAATTCCCCCTCAGAAGCAGGTAATAATTCTGCTAACCTACTGCTTTTCTTTCCTATTTTCACTTTAATAACCATAAAATTAAAAGGAAAGAATGTGACCTTCCATATTCCTGGCTCATTCCGTAATATTTACATTTTAAACCACTCAAACTTTGAAGCCAAGTGCTTCTATAGGCATGTTAATGCTCAATGCATTTTCAAATGTGTTTTTCTTTCATTGTTGCAGTACTGGAGTTAAAATGTTAATGACAACACAATAAAACCATCTCGCTTATGAAATATGAAGCAGAATATGAAACTTTGAATTAGTCCATGTTGGTTCTTTTTCTTAAAAATCCATAGGCTACTTAATGGCCACTGAATACCAACGTGATCAATTTTGACACTTACATAGAAATGAAAGCCACAACTGGCATCAGTGAGCTGTTCCAAAGTGGGGTTTTCTCCTTTCAGAACCCATGGAGGGATTTCACCTTGGCATTGAGCACAGAACACACCGGGGGTGGACTTCACACTGTAATTCAGTGCAAATGTTGAAGTCCAAAAAGTGATTTCTCATAAAAAAAAAAACAAAAAAACAAAAAACAAAAACTAAGGCTTGGTGTGAAGAAACACTTTCTGGCAAATACTTGTGCTCTGAATGTTACTACAATGTAATTATAGATATATTAAGGTGCTATGTAGTTTCCTTAATTCAGTGGTAGTCAGAGAGTAGACAGAGACCTTAGGGGATAAAGGTCTAATGTCTTGTCCCCCTCTATTTGCTTTTAACTTGTGATCTCTGTATTAATAAACATTAAGTTCAAATGGTTGGCTGCCTGCAATCCTATCGTAATTTAACATAAGCCTTTCCAGTTACATACAACATTTCTCCATTGCTGTGAGTATAAGCTACAACTATCAGTGATTATTATCTTATTTTGCATGCTATACATTAAAACATTCCTTTTTCTACTAATTTCAATTGGGCTACTATTTTTCTTCATTAAGCTGTTAAGCTAAGATATTTGGTATCATGAACAATATTCTTTTTTTTTATAAAAAAATTTTTTAGTGTTTATTTATTTTTGTGTGAGAGAGAGACAGAGTGTGAATAGGGAAGGGGCAGAGAGAAAGGGTGGCCCAGAATCTGAAGCAGGCTCCAGGCTCTGAGCTGTCAGCACAGAGCCCGATGGGGGCTCGAACTCATGAACCACGAGATCATTATCTGAGCAAAAGTCCCTTAACCGACTGAGCTACCCAGGCGCCCCTCATGAACAATATTCTTCGGGATCACCTCTCGGTCAATGTTTTATAAGGCTATTTTTAAAAATCCCATTAGTAAAATATGAAATATATTGTAGGTTGTGACCCAAATTTTCTTTTAAAATAGTATATAATAGAAAATAACAGAATACATTCCACATGTTATTTCATAGGACATTTCTTTACTGTTTTTGTGTATGTTTGTGGCGTGGGGTCATGGTGTGAAAAGTATTTCTTACTGTGGATGGTGGTAAAACAAAAATGGCAAGTTTTAGAATGAAACTTCATTCATCTTTTTTTTGTTGCTGTTGGGCATTTTAAAATAAATGTTGCATTGCTTACTTTCCCCTTGTAGCTTCTCAAAACAGTTAAGTTTCAGTAACATAATGGTTATATGCTGGGTCTATTTAATTTTCACCAAAATGTCTTAAACCTTAGAAAATTTAGGATTCAGGTCCCTGTGTTAACCCCAGTTTTTATTGTGTGCCCTCAAATTTCTCCTTCATGAGAAGTTGCCAGCCTCTCGGCTTGTTATTGACTTTTTAATGAGTGAGGTGCGTTTCACTTTGAGCTCATCATCAATCCTGTTACACACTCCTAACCTGGCACCCACTCAAAGAAGGGTCCCGCAGCCATCCCAGAGCCAAAATGGGGCTTTCTGGGGGATCGCAAGTCCTTTCTCCTCATTCCTACATTTTCTACAAGACATAGAATGTCTTTACTAGATAATGCCAAATTATTTTCCAAAGTTACAATGCAATTTTCACTCCTATCAACTGTATTTGGGATTTCCACTGTATACATTTTCAACAAAATGTGGTATTGTTACACTTTAAAAATTTTTGCCTATCAAGTAATGTAGAATGCTATCTCATTGTGCTTTTCCTCTATTATTTTTTTTTGTCCATTTTCATAAGTGTCTTACTTTTAAAGCAAGGAATATAGGAATGTAAAAGGGGGTAATATTTTGATGTAGAGATCAAAGTGGATGGGACAATAAAATCTACTAAAATATAATTTCACAAGTTGAGCTACAAAGTTTTTTGATATTCTACACTTTTCCTTCAGAATATAGTATCTTACTTTTTTTTCCCCTTACCTTCTTTTCTTTAGGTGACTTTGTTCCTTTTCAAATCCATGAAGACCAAAAGAAAGATTAAAATCGGAAGCATATGAACCAGAAGGTGATGCGAAGGACTGCCGAGCTTCAGTACTTGAGGCCACTTCCTTCTTCTCACTTAGCGGGTATTTTCCATGGCTGGTTTCCGCAGCAAGGATATGCTTGCAGCTCTGAGGTCCCAGAGTAGAACCCATCGATTCAGGGCAGGTGTTTGTAGTGATACCTTCTATGTTAATGTAGTTAATATCCAAATCGCCAACCTAGTAGTTGAAAGAAAAATATTTGCGGAGCAAAAGTAGGAAAGACTGGCGGAACAGAGAATAAAGTTTCCCCAATTTAACAACCTTCCACCTTATTTACCTTGTTTTGTTTGTTCTCGTTTTATGTAAGGAGAAATTCTTTCATGGTGTTTTTGTCCACTTGGGTGCTATCCCATAATTCACAAAAGGAAGACCACCTGAGTACTTTTTAAAGTTGTTCTTTACTACAAAACCCAAAATGGACTATGCTTTTAACATTTTATGAGCCACTGACTCAAAAAAAGGGATGTATTTTAAGTACTTGAGCCAAAATTAAAGAGTAGGCAATGACATAATGGTTATATACTGTGTCTACTTTATTTTCATCAAAATGTCTTAAACCTTAGAAAATTTAGGATTTAGGTCCCTGGAATCTGGATAACCAAGGTAGTGGTGGTCACATAAATCCTAGTCTCAAAAAAAACAAAACAAATTACAAACTAAAATAAGAATAAAACTACATAAGATGCAGGGACTCAACTAAAAGACATAAAATGCCCCAAACTTCAAATTATCAGTAAAAAATAATGCTAATGCCAAATTTCAGCAAACTGTTAGACTCCTGCCATAAGCCTGTGCAGAAAATGAGAGCTGTCTGGAAAATTCTGCATGGCAGAGTAAACAGGGAGATAGTGGAGGGCCTGAGACTGACCTAAAACCATCATTGGAAAAAGAAAGGGCAACCTACACATATAAAAAAAAAAAAAAAAAATCCTGGTTGATCAAAGCCCTTGTTCTAAGGAAGGGGCTTAAAAGCATCAGTGATCTGGGGTGGCAGTAATCAAAGGAGTTACTTCCAGGTGACAAAACAGTAATAAGAAAGAGGGTGAAACTGGTGACAGGGCAGTACAGGGGGAATGAAGTAAAAGGAGGAAACGTGGAGTCCTAAATCTTCATCATCATAATAATTCACTATGGCAAAAACAATAATCAAGGAATGCTCAAACCAGCAGTTCAGAGTTTGTTAAGTAACAGGAGATGTACAGACTCAAACTCTCTCCCTGCAAGATGCTTAATATTTTAAAAGGAGAGAGTAATTTTACTGAAAACAAACTTGGCAAATCAAAGATAACATCACCAGTAATGGGATAAATTAGTGTCATGTGCCTCCTGATACAATGCACTGAGAAGAACACAACATCCTTTCTTTAATATTCCTGCCAACCACACGTAGCCTGAACCCAGCTGTGAGGAATTATCAGAGAAACCAAAACTGAAGGACATTCCTGGTCTGTAGTCTTCAAAATTATGAACTTCATGAAAGACAAAGACTAAGGACATGTTGCAAACTATAGGAGATTTAAAGAGAAAGGACAACTAAATGCGAGACATTTAACTGAATATTCTTTTGCTACAAAGAACATTATTGAGTCAATCTGTAAAAGTGAGTGAGGTCTGTAGACAGTTAATGCTATGTTAATGGTGATTTCCTGATTTCAGTAACTATAGGTGCTTGGTAAGAGGATAACCATGTTTTTTAGGAAATAGACTATGAAAGACTGAGGGGTAAAAAGGCACCATATTTTCAACTTGCCTTAAATGGTTAATATTTATGTACTTATTTTCATCATTTGCATCTACAAACACATGCTCAGAGTATATTTACACTAAAATGTGGTAAAATATTAACATTTGGGGAATTTTGATAAAGAGTAAACATGTATTCTTTGTACTAAATTATGGTTTGAAATGATGTCCAAATAAAATGGATTTTTTTCAAAGTAGTTTATATGACAGAGTAATTTGCAAAATAGTTTCTACCATGTATATCTCCTCATCAGATAGGTTGATAACTTTGAGAATTCACTGGAAACAGCATCACAAATAAGATTCTCATCACAATCTAGTTAGATTTCTGTGCCAGGCTGGGGCAGATGAAGGAAATTAAACAAGATTCTTCTCAGATACTGATAGCAATTATTTCAAATATGCAGAATTTGGACTTCTTATATTATCCTTGCTATTCAAATCGATGTAGGAAAAGTGAAAGAAACCATATAACTATGCCCCACTGACAGAGTGAACTTTGTGATTTGTATCCATACTTGTAGTTTTAGTTCTGTTTTCATTGCATAAATCCAGCAATCCTCTGCCCCATTTCAGTTTATCGATTACGCTATTTGAGTTCTCTTGAAATTCATACTTCACATTACTAAAGCAATACTTATCTCAAGATCTCCCCAAACAAAATTCTATCCTAACCTCATCTTTGGTTTGGGAAGTTGTGCATGCTTAATGCAAGAACACAAGGGTCCTGCACATAATACTGAGTCATGTACAGTTTTAGCTACTTGAAGTAAAAGGAAATATTGCAGTATTCACTAAGGCTCAGAGCCAAAAGATAAGAACTCAAGTAGTATTTCATTTAAATGCTGAGAAAATACCACAACCATCAGAATCAGAATGTCGCTAGAGCACGCCAAACCCAATTTCCCTGTGTCTTCAAAGAATGTCCCCGGAACTCCCTGTTTGTCCTAAACCCTGTTTCATCCTAGATTTCTGTAACTAGGGTTGACACTCAGCTGCTTTATGCCAAAAAAAAAAAAAGAACTCTATCAGCTATTTACAACTAATTTCCATTCTGATTTATTAGTTCCTCTGTCATTTTGAGTATCATCCCAATCTCTGCCATTTATGATTTAACAATGATTTGAGGTAACAATGATGTTAACACAAAAGGAAAAAAAAAACAAAATACCTGACTCGGGGTGAAATTGAGACCTACTAGACAGAAAAGTATGTATCACAGAAAACATCTATAAGCAATATGCATGCTAACAATAACAAAAAGGGGCTCAATAAGCATATATATGATGCACCTTTTCTGGACATTAGGTTTTGAAGTCTGTGGATAAGGCAAAAATTATATGCTGTCAAAATTACCCTTGAAAAAGCCTAAAATTGTCCATAAATTAGTGTGCAGAGTAATCTTCAGATCTAAAACTATGTATTAATTTTTATAAATATTAAAATCTGAGGATCATTCAAACCACATGCCTCTATGAGATCTAACTCACCAATCTCTGCCAGAGAATAGGTGGGGCATTCTAAAGGGTTCCAACTTCCCAGGAGTATGATACCATTCTCTTTTAATAATGAAGCTATATAACCTTAGCATATGTTAATAGGTGCGTTGTAAGGATTAAAGAAGTGATTTATATGGCAACATTGTATGGGGCTAGCTTCAAGCTCTCGCTCATAACTGTTTGCTGGATTTGAATACAACTATTGTCGAATCAGGTTGTACACACACTGTTACTTTGAAAAGCTGTAAAGAAGATATTAGTTTCCCAGGGTGCCTGGGTAGCTGAGTTGGGTAAGCAGCTGACTTCAACCCAGGTCATGATCTCACAGTTCGTCAGTTTGAGCCCCATGTTGGACTCTGTGCCGACAGCTGGGAGTCTGGAGCCTGCTTCAGATTGTGTCAACCTCTTTTTCTCTGCCCCTCCCCTGCTCACACTGTCTCTGCCTCTCAAAAATAAATAAATGTTTAATATATATATTATGTATATATATATGTGTATATATACATATATATACACACATATATATGTGTGTGTGTGTGTGTGTATATATATATATATACACACACACATATATATATATATATGTGTATATATATATATATATAAGCTTCCAACTGTCATTTCCTATTTTGGCTGTAAGACAAGAGCTCTCACACTCTTCTCATTTGACAGTGTATCACGATCCCTCTCTATAGTGCTTCATGATGGGTTAATGCGTGCTGTGAATGGAAAGGAGGACTTAAGTTAAATGCTCATATGAGGAGGCTCCACTGGAGCATCACCAGGGCCACCCTCAGGCTGAAATCTTGAGAGCTGCAAACCAAGGCTGAATATATTTCCCAGGTACTCAGCGTTTGGAAAGAGAGCAAGATCCCTCTTGTAACATCAGTCACACCTTACCTGATCTATCACCATACAGTTGGCATAAACTTCATCGCCACCATTCAGCACGTCAGAGAGCTGGCCTGCAGCAGAGAATGCTGGGGAACGCTTGGATTTTTTGAAGACATCAAAAGAGTGATCTAGCAGAAAAATGAAAATGGGACAGAAAAGAGTAGATGGAACTTATTTTACAGTCAAACTTTACCTTCTTAATCAAACCGTAAAACAACAAAACAAGCACAGATTGTGTTTTTTAAACACATTCATTCACATGTTAAGATCTACATGCATGTATTTTCTATTCTACATCCAAACCTTCCCAGTTATTTAAAGCCTACAGAACAGTACAAGATAAATATGGAGAAAACAGGCAGCAACCTCTTTGACCTCGGCTGCAGCAACTTCTTACTAGACAGGTCTCCGGAGACAAGGAGAACAAAAGCAAAAACGAACTATTGGGCCCTCATCAAGATAAAAAGCTTCTGCACAGCAAAGGAAACAATCAAAAAAACTAAAAGGCAACTGACAGAATGGGAGAAGATATTTGCAAATGACATATCGGAATAAGGGCTAGTATCCAAAATCCATAAAGAACCCACCAAACTCCACACCCGAAAAACAAATAATCCAGTGAAGAGATGGGCAGAAGACATGAATAGATAAATATGTGCCCATTTCAAGCACTGTTTTTCCAATCAAAAGAGATTTCTATAAAATCATCAGATTTTTGCTTTCAATTTTTATTTAAAAAAAATTTTTTTAACGTTTATTTATTTTTGAGACAGAGAGAGACAGAGCATGAACGGGGGAGGGTCAGAGAGAGGGAGACACAGAATCTGAAACAGGCTCCAGGCTCTGAGCTGTCAGCACAGAGCCTGACGCGGGGCTCGAACTCACGGACCGCGAGATCATGACCTGAGCCGAAGTCGGCCGCTTAACCGAGTCAGCCACCCAGGCGCCCCGTGCTTTCAATTTCTAACAGATTAACATTCATCTCACTTAATAACTTGGAAGCATCAGTGCCTGAACTACAACCCCTGGATTCCACTCCAGTGTCCGGGCTCCATACCCTTTACTAACAGACCTAAAATAGTACAACGTCCAGTAGTTCTGTACAGCCTGACTGTGCACACTCTTAAAGAGAGTGTTGCTATTTTAATTACAGAATTGTTTTCACTTGCTTCTATGTTCTCAGCTTTGTTACAAATAGATGAGGTTGCTTAAGGTTGAATCCCAAAGAGTGCGGTGCAACCGTATTTGTAGGGAACCTAAGGTTGAAGGCAATAAAACACAGTGGAGCCAGAATGCTTCATTTCCTGTGACTGTGGTTAAATTACTTAATGTCCCAATACCTTAACAGAGTTTCTTCTTCTATAAAAGCTGATCTTCATCGTGCTTTCCCTGCCATAGGGTATGAGGGTTACAGGAGTTCAAACATGTAAGGCACTAAACACATGCCTAGCATTTAGCAAGAGGTCAATAAATATTAATTGTCACTGATACTATATTTCGTTATTAATAGCTATCTCAAGCATGTTCAATGTGAGATTATTGATACTAACCATAAGGTATAATATTAATATTATTAATACTCTTAGTGCTATATTAATAATAGAACACCCATGTCTGTAAATGACTCTAATAGTGTGGATTCAAAGTTTTATTTATAGCAAATGTCATCTTCCCTCACACTCCAGCAAGTGTTCTAGAGTGGGTACAAAATGCATAGTGTTGCCATTTCACCAGAAATGGCAATGATCTCCCTGCCCGTCCTATCTGTATCGTAACATATAACCCAGGTAAGCCCATGAGAGTGCATGAGAAAATGAAAAAAAAAAAAATTATTAACTGTTGGGCTGATGTACTAGGATAAAAAATTGTTCTTTCTTAGAAACTGCTGGATGACATAATGCAAGTGACAAAAATACATCAATTGTATGAGCCAAACAGCATCAGCTTTAGATTCTATTTCTTAACCTACCTGTTCACCACAGAAGGCCAAAATGAAATTTCATCAAGCTCCTTGAGTAAATATACAGTGTAAATGGGACGCATTTTCTTATATCCATAACGTCTTCTTTTATCAATTTACTTAAATAGCTAGCACTATAACACACACCCACAAATTCCTCACAAGCGTAATCTTCATGATCAATTACCATACACTTTCATTGTAATTACACAAAATTTTTTTAAAAAAGCATGTTCCGAAGATTATAAATCAAGAACCTGACAAAACACTTTCAGTGTGTTCTGAAGAAAATACCTGCTTATAGGTCATTTTACAGAATGTGTGAAAAACAATCATAAATAACTCAACATGCCCTCTAACTGCTCTAGAATGTTTTAAGTCCACACACCATAACGCACCTGGTATTTCTGCCATCACATTTGGGGGGCCGGTTATGCCCTTTTTTAGCCACTTCTATCACCGGCAAATTTAAGACTTCATTGGTAACTAGACTAAGAACAAGGCATTCAACAAAACAGTTGCAAACAATTGATAGATTCTATCTTAAAAACATAGAACCAAAAGCAACAGCACCACAAATTGTGTGGTACCAGTGAATGTACTGACCAGTCACCCAAAAGCCATGTTAGGAACTACCAAGAGAAAGAGCTTTGTTGGCAAAACTCTGACCCTCACTTCAAAGATGAGCAGAACTAAGAACTACTTTTGTTATCCTTGCATTCACCTCCCCCCCCCCCACAAACAAATCTACCTGGCCCTATGCAGCAGGTCAGAATGTGTAAGATCAAACCAAGCAGTAAAATAAACTGAAAGATGGCCGAGTTCCTTTGGTTACTTTGACCAAACTGGGGTTTAATTTGTTTTCTTCATAATTTGACTAGTGTTTTAGAAAACGATGTCACTTGTTAACAAAGACAGGTGCATAATCTCTTATCTCCAATTCTGAAATCGAGAAAGCTCTTAAAATCAAAACTTTTCTGTATCAATTTGGTTCACAGACATATTTGGTGCAAAATCTGACCTGAATCCATATGAGGCCATGCATAGTTTTTATTTACCTTATCTGGTGTGAATACTCATGCATTCTGCTGCAGAAATATTACCTCACTGGAGAATGGCATTGCCAGTCATATCATATGTATATAAGCATTATTCCAAAAAGATCTGAAAATGCTAAATTCTAAAACCAATCTAGGCCCAGTAATTTCAAACAAGAAACGGGATCTGCTGTAAAAATTACAGCAGAGGGGCACCTGGGTGGCTCAGTCAGTTAAGCAGCCGACTTCGGCTCAGGTCATAATCTCGCGGTTCGTGAGTTCAAGCCCCGCGTCAGGCTCTGTGCTGATGGCTCAGAGCCTGGAGCCTGTTTCAGATTCTGTGTCTCCCTCTCTCTCTGACCCTCCCCCATTCATGCTCTGTCTCTCTCTGTCTCAAAAATAAATAAACGTTAAAAAAAAAATTAAAAAAAAAAGAAGGCTTTAAAAATTACAGCAGATATTATACCAGTATTTCCCAAGATTGTGTCATTCCTCTACCAAATTCACAATTTTGCCATAGCTACTTACTACCTGTGTTATTATATTCTCTAGTACTTGTTTTTAGATTGACTCACCTTTTTACTCTGAATACAATGAAGTCTGAAAGAAACACTTTATGTTCACTATAAACAGAAAGCTAGTATTCCCCACAAAAAGCTGAAGAGAATTATACACACTAAAACCATGTAACTACCTTCTGACAGAACAGTTGCCCATCAACGCTGACACCATGCAAGGGCCACTCGCTCATTGTGATGAAGGGAAATTAGCAAGGATTGGAAATGTGGTCAAGAAGCAGTGTGCAAAATGAACTTTCTCCTTGAATCAGCAGAGCGACCAAAAGAAAAATGCAAAGCAAATACCTGCCTTATTATGTGATTCAATGCCATCTCATGTTAGCTTGGGATCCAATCTCCAAGACCAACAGTGCCCAGGAGAACTTACCCTACACTTTGGAAAAGCTGCCTAGACCAGCTCATCATCCTGTCACTCAGGTAATGACTCCACAGAGACAATCAATCTTTGTGGGGGTTGGGGGAGAGAACATAACTGTACAAAATCAGAAGACAGTAGTGACAATGGAAAATCTGTTTCCTCTCTAGATCTCTCATCCACAATCTGCCACGTAGGTTTTCTGGGTCACTCAATGCAACAATTTAGAAGACTGACCCCTAAGACTTTTTCCATAAAGCATCCAGAGTCCCAACTTGCCAAAGACTACCAAAGGATAATTGGATGTAGAAATGAACACAGAAGAACAAACCAGAAGATGACACACTTACAAGACCTCCTCTCCTTTATTAACTTCAACGCTAGTCACCATATCTAATGAGCTTCAAACCAGAGTAAAATTTAGTAGGGAAAAAAAAAGTCTTCAAAAATACTTTCAAATAATCACCAGCTACATATAGCCAAGTGGCTAATTTCTTTTTGCCTCAGTCATTTAAAGAAAAATAAAAGAAATTAAAAGAAAAAAGCTACAATAGCTTTTCTTATCTTTTCAAGATTTAAGATACATTTCATACCTTTCAATTTAGTGGTAAATTAACAGAAAAACTGCTGCCCCAAAAAAGAACATCCTTCAGATCCTTTCTCAATTAGCATACAGAAATAATTTGCAATAAGAAAATCAGCTCTTTGTCTTAAATTAGGCTCTTTTTAAGACCGTTTTTCTTAGCAGAAAGTTAACTTTACAGTTCTGTCGATAACATTTATTTTTACTGGGTAGTAAACCCAGTACTTCAAAGACTGTAGAAAAGGTAAGCAAAACTCGATGCCCATTCAAATGGCTGCAGATTTTAACCTGGCAAGGAACAACGTACTCCAGTTTATTAAGAGCAAAGGTATTGGGCTGCTTGAATTCAAAGCCCTACTTCACCATGTATTCGCTGTGTGACCCTGGGCGAGTTACTCAACCTCTCCACACCTCCATTTCCTGATCTGTAAAACAGGTATGATAACCTATCTCCTAGGATGATCATCAGGATGAAATGATTTAATATTTTAACTGATTGGACACGATCTGACACAAAGTAAGCCCTATATAAATGCTCGCTACTACCATACAAGTAAATGAGGTCGTATGGTTTTGATACTTTACCATAGTTTTGCTTCTTTAATAATATGATGTCTACCTTGGTTATAACTCTACATGTTTAAAACCAACCCTAGGAAATTGGAATTTTCAAAACATTCCATTTCCTACACGAAGAGCTTTTAAAATGTTGTAACTCCCGCACTTCAGATTGAGCTCACGTTAAGAAATTTTGCCAAGTTCATCCTGAAAATGGCAACCAAAAAACAAAGTTAAACAACTGTCCATATGATTTACCTCCAGCAACTCAAGCATGAAAGCTCACGAAAGAGGGGAGATTATAAAAGAACAAAGAATAAAGTCAGACAATCAGAGACAGTGTTTCCCAAGAACAAAGGAAGGATTTCAGAAACTATGATGTTCCAACATGATCAAGTGGCCTTGGGCCAGGTTCTCACTGCAGAGTGCCTAGAGAATAAACACCAACGCCAAGTGGGTCCCCAGCATTCTCGTCTCCCATTATGCTCCCTGCTCTGTAATGTGATCTATGGAACTCTACAAGGACTCCCCTGAAACAGAAGTTTGCATCAGCACTTCTTTGCTATACTAGACGCTCTGGTTTGGTGACACGAGAGACAAATGTGAATAAATGTATTTCACCCACAAGGAGGGGAGCTAGTAAGGGGGAGAGGGGAAAAGCAGCTGCAAATACCTCTCTTATTTCTGATATTTACAACTACCTCCAAGTGGGCAGGGAATAGTTAATAGCACGGACCAGTGCAGGGCCTCTGCAACCCGAGTTCTAATGAAATCCAACCCTCCCTCCCTAAGCTAAGGGCCTTGCAGCTTAAGGAAAATGCAGCCCAGTTGCCTGGTTATGTAAGAGACCCACACCCAGACACGAACCAGGCCGGCTAAGGCAGCCTTTTGCAAATGTGCTGCTGACCTGGTTTGGCCCACTCTGGGGGCCCAGCTCTTGCCTGCCATGGTCAGCAGAGGGCCTCTCGGTCCCGGTATCTCTTTACATTGGCCGGGCAGGTTGGTTTCTTTCCCTCATCCATTCGTTTAACTGGGCTTTAAACCCAGCAGTTGATGCATAGAGAAGGATTTATTGAGAACGACTAACTACCATGAGATGGGTAAAGGATGTTTGAGAGTTCAGTTCCCGGCACCTCCACCCCACTGAGACTGTGCCCCCAGAACTTAGTGGTCAGTTCTCCCTGCTCACCTTATGTGACCTAGGATAGCATTTGACACAGCTCATTGCTCTTTTCCCCTCTGCCTCCAGGACAAACCTGCCTTCTCTCTCTCTCTCTCTCTCTCTCTCTCTCTCTCTCAATCTCTCTCACCTTCCCTTCTCAGTCTCCCTCATCTTCTAAATTTTGGCAGGTTGCAGGATCCTAAGATCAATCGTCACATTCCCTCTACCTTTCTCTCTCCCTCTCCCACATCCCCTGGATCATCTAACAACATGGTCTCACAGATCACTGTATGATAATGACTCCTATAGTTTCACCTCCGACCCCAACCTCTCCCCTGAATCACAACCATGTCCTTAACATCTCCACAGAGTTGTCCAACATCCGCGAGGGCAAAACAGAACTCCTGACTTTCTCCCTTCTCCACGTGCTCCTCACAGTGAAGGGCAACTCTGCCTTTCCTTGGAGTCGCCTTGACTGTTCTCTTTCACAACCCAACAGATCCACAGTCCGGCCTTTTTTTTCCTTCCACCTCCAGCCACTGCCCTGCCAAGGTGAGTCACCACCATCTCGTGCTCAGCCCATTGCAAGATCACTGTCCCCTTAACTGGCCCCCTCGCTTCCACTTTTCTGCCCTTGACAACCTGCCCTCTGCAACATACAAAGGCAATCTCTTTACAAAGAAAACCAAATCATGTCTTGACTCTGCAAAATTCTCCAGGAGCTACCCATCTCATTTTGAGTACAAGCCAAACTTTACTCCAACCTACCGTGCCTTACTTACTAAGATAGCTCTAGGACCCACTTTAACATGGGCAGGGCGTGTCTGAGGAAGGTATATCCCCACACATGCAAGCAACTCGCAGACACCAATGGAGCGTTCTACAAACTCAGTTCTGACACTCTCCACCCAGAGATAACATCGGAATCCACAGGTTAAAGGCTCAGTCCTTAGGAGACTGCTCCCTACCCCCGATTCAACCGGATGCAAGTCCAGCTTGTCACCTACACTTCCGACCAACTAGCTATAAATCAGAGGTTGCCTCGAGCCCCTCTCCTTAGGTGTGATTAATTTGCCTGAGAGGTTCAAAGACCTGAGAATAGCATTTTACTAATTCAACTTCTGGTTTATTAGAAGTGAATATAACTCAGGAACAGCTACGTGGAAGAGATGCATAGGGCAAGGCATGGGGACCTTCTATGTTCTCTCAGTGCAATGCTATCTTGACACCTCTTCCTGTTTTCCATCCAGAAGCTCTCTGAATTGATTAAATTGATTAAATCTTCGGCCATTGGTAGGATGCGTGGGTGGCTCAGTAAGTTAAAACTCTCACTTTGACTCAGGTCATGATCTCGCGGTTCATGAGTTTGAGTCCCGAGTCAGGCTTTGCGCTGACAGCTGGGAGCTGGGAGCCTGCTTTGGATTCTATGTTTCCCTCTCTCTCTTCTCCTCTACAGCTCGCCCGCTCTCTCTCTCTCTCTCTCTCTTGCACGTGCACGTGTTCTGTCTCTCAAAAATAAACAAACATTAAAAAAATTTTTTTTGGCCATTGGTGACTGAACTCAATCTTCAGCCCATTTCCCCCTCCCTGGAGGCAGGGGCAGGGCTGGGGGGGGGGCACTAAAAGTTCCAACCTTGTAATCGCAAGGCCCATTCTCCTGGCAACTAGCCCCCAAATCTTAGGTCCAAAAGTCACGTCTTTATCACATTCACTGCTTAGGACATTCTAAGAGTTTTAGGAACTCTTTGCCAGAAACAGGAGAAAGCCCAAATATGTACTTCCTACTATAAATCACAATATCAGACTTATCCCATCTGCCCTTTCTCCTCACTGACCCAAACTCTCTGAAGCCTACCAATCACTCTACTCCAGCTACACTGCCCTTGCTATTCCACGCCTCCGGCCATTTGCACTTGCTATACTCTCTACCAGGATTGTTCTTCCCCTAGATAACCAGATGCTTTGCTTCCTCGCTTTCATCAGCTCTTTACTCACATGTTATCTTATCCAACAGGCTCTCCCAGGCCATTAGGTATATAAAACAACACCTCCCCCAACCACCTGCTCTCTTTTCCCTTATACCATTAATCATCACCTAACACATTATGTATTTATTATATATTGTGTTTCCTTGTACTAGAATTTAAACTCCCTCAGAACAGTGACATTGAATGCTTTCTCCACTATATCCCCAGGGCCTAGAACTACGTCAAGTACATAAGAGATACTTAATAAATATTATCTGAAGGCGTGAATACTCTTCATTAAGAAGAGAAACCTTGTACCAGGTACAACTAAGAGACTATTCCTTTCCCACCTGACAAATTTCCTCAGATTCTGTAAGTTTTCTTGCGAGCTGCTCAGCTGTTCTTGCTCTACACCTGGTTGTGAGGGGAGTATTGCTTTCTTATTTTTTCCATTCATTCCTTCATTCCCTTTTCCAACATTTACTGAGTGTCTACTGAATACCAGCCACCGTGCTACCTGTTGGGCCCTGCCCAGGTCCCTCAGCCTCCATCTCAGGCTCTTAAAAATATCTTTAAGTACAGTCATTATAAGACCACTTCCCCAGGAGGTCCCCTAACCAGGCTCTAAACAGCCACAAGCTGTTCTCCTTCTCTGAGCCCTTCCTGCCTGTTCCCCTCTGTGTTTTGTCCTATCTGATGTATCACACTCTGGAGACAGAAGTTTTATTTCGTTCCTCCTGGTAGGACAAGCAACTTCCTGGTTGGGGTCTGAGCTAAAAACAGATTCTCCCATTGTGCGGAACACTGCAGGTGGCAGGCGCTTCCTGTGCAACACCATCCGACGTGCCCGCGGGCAGCGGCAGCCCAAGAATTCCTCTTTCTTCTCTTTATTTTAAAAACCGGGTGGGGGCGCCTGGGTGGCTCAGTCGGTTGAGCGGCCGGCTTCGGCTCAGGTCATGATCTCGAGGTCAGTGAGTTCAGGCCCCGCGTCGGGCTCTGTGCTGACAGCTCAGAGCCTGGAGCCTGTTTCGGATTCTGTGTCTCCCTCTCTCTGATCCTCCCCCATTCATGCTCTGTCTCTCTCTGTCTCAAAAATAGATAAACATTAAAAAAAAAAAAAAACGGGTGATCACTCTTTTATTAAAGGAACAATGGACGATCAGGCAGATTTGCAAGGTAAAGGTACTAGGAAGATCAGGGGAAAGAAACCCAAAACATTAAAATGGAGACAAGAAAAACACTAGGTACTCCAAGAATCAGCATCTATTAAACACCTGCTCCATAACAGGTAATTATACTAGATAACACTGCTATTACAGCTAACACTGATACGAAGCTTTCTCTAAACCAGGCACTGTATCATTTCCATTTAATGGCTCATTTGATCCTCAGAATGATCCTTTGAAACAGTACTATTTCTTATTTCCATTTTTACAGAGTGAGAAACTGTGGTGCCATTTAAATAACTTCCCCAAACTAGTCAACGGCAGCTCCACGCAGGCACTCTGCTAGATGGTTCAAAATACTTTATTTAATAACTGGGCTTACTGAGTATCCCACTTGAGCTAAATAAAATGGCATTTCAGCAATGTCTGGCATTTTCCCATTAGGAACTTTCATTAATGTGTTACAATATGACTTGTGCCTACGTGTGTTTGTTCACTTCCTGAGCCCATGCTTTCTGCCTCTGTAGATCTGCTGCCGGAATAAGACAGTCTGAGTCTCACTGAGAAAACATTCATAGAACAGTAAGTAGAGGATTTCATTTTGTTCAGCCACGCAACAACGTACAAGGTAACTGAGAGCAAGACTGGAAAGATACACGGAGATGTTAGCTGCTCTCTTCTAGGTAATGGAGTACAACAAAGTGGCTTTTAATTTCAACTCTTTACTTTCCATATTTTCTCGAGTTCTAACAGTAACCGTTTTTACATGTAAAACAAAGGAAGAAATAGGCTGTGTCTTAAAAATGTGCCGATGTGAAAGAACGGCTGTGGAATCTCAGGCAAAATACCAGGTAATCGGTAAACCGACCGTATCAGGTAATACCCGTGTAAATGCATTAATTGGAAGTGTTTTCTGCAGGAGTACATAGGACTGTTCTGGCCCATCTGCGAGCCCAACTCTCCCTAGCCACCTGAGATGTTATCATGTTGGCTTTGTAGACAAGGAAGGTGAGGCCCAAAGAGAATGACTAACCCACTAAAGCTATTAAGTGACAGAACCAGAATGCAATTGGGGCCCAATGAGACAGCCTTTCTCACTGCAGCACGCTGGCCCCTGATTCCCAACTTGAAAGAGAACTTTTGCCAAATTCTGAAACTTACAGTAGCCCTTTCTGTCAATGGTCTCCGGGTGTTCCACAAGGATGAAAAACACTCACCGTCCTAAGTGAAAAGGAACATTTTCAGGGCTAGACTGCCATTTATCTCCTTGCTTATTCTTCCTCTAAGTTTCTGTTAGGATTTTCCTGATATTAGTCTTGGCCTGGAAAAATCTCTTGGCCTCATCCTTCTGAGTTGGACTTGAGGTTACAGAAAAGAGCCATCCACATTCTAAAATTATCCCCAGCCCAGGAATTTCCTGTGGGTCATAATGTAAAATGAAGTTACTCCGAAGATGTGCGTGTACACCAAGGCATGCCTGGGAGAATCCAGGGAACCTCTATCTACCAAAATAGAGTGGTTCTAACGTTGGTCCAAATGCCTACTTCATCCTCAGAACGTCCTCAGCCTCCTGGGATCCTGTGAAAGAAAAGGGAGCCCTGGGATAAGATCAGACCTCTCGACCTATTCTGTTAACAGTAAGAGCTAAGGACAAAAGTCAAGGGATTCCAAAGGTGCTGAGGTGAAAGCTGTTTTTCTAGCCCTCTCCCTCAGAACAACAATTTAAAAGCCTTTCTAAATAACAAGTTACAACTTGGTACTCTAAAATCAGATCCTAAAAGAAGCCCTATTCTGCTGTTCTGAAAGACCTCATTATCAAAATTATCCAAGATGAGAATAGGCCTTTTCCTAGTCATACACCAGAGGCGGGGGGGTGGGGGGGGAGATGCAGAGAAGGCTGAAGAGAGCAAGAAAACATTGTTCTTGGAGAACAGTAACAATTTTCTCCCAAATCTTTCCAAGTTCTCATTCCTAATTATAGTAACACAAAGTAGCCTTCAAGAGCACCTATGTTTATGTGTGCAAAAGCAGTTCAACTATGTAACTTTTTTCCACCCTTTCCACCCTGGCTTCTCCCAAGCTATCTGGGACATGTTCAGTCATGTGTTGTGATTAGACTTAACCAGCAATTCCTTTCCTTTTTTAAAAATTTTTATTTTTTTTTTAAGTCATCTCTACGCTCAACATGGGGCTCGAACTTGAGACCCTAAGATCAACAGTTTCATGCTCCTCCGACTGAGCCAGCCAGGTGGCCCAGCAATTCCTTTCCTTCTTGATGTAGCTGAGGCCTAAATCAAGTTAGTCTACACAAAGGAGCACTAAGTAAACCAAAGGGGGAAAAAAAGAGCACATCATACAACCACCAGGACAGAAGTGAAAGACGTCAAATAAACTGGCAGGACTTTGACAAGACCTTTCCTGTTAACTGTAGAGAAAAAATACAAACTAACTGATAAGGAAGATGCTCCTATATGTCATCATCACAAGAAACCCTATGAATAATTCATATCCTGGATTATCTTATAGAAAAAAAAAAAACCAATGGCACATAAAAATGATTATATCCACTTCAGAAGTCACATGGAGCTCCAATTCCCCAGCACCCATCTGTAGAGCTATGTGTTTTTGCCCCACTTAACATCCCCAAAAGTAACTAAGTTCCACTACCAAAAAGGAACTATGTTAATGAAATGGAGAATTCTCCACTAAATTCTTCACTTGTTGGGGGGGATCAATGACATTAGTTTCAGGTGAATAACAAGGATTTGATATTTGTATATATTGCAAAATGCTCACACTAAGTCCAGTTAACATCCATCGTCATACACATATTTTTTCTTGTGGCGAGAACTTTTAAAATCTACTCTCTTACCAGCTTCCAAATACCTCTCACTTATTTTTGTGTGCTCAACATGTCGATTGAATGAATGAATGAATCAATCAATCAATCAATCAATGATGAAAGCCAAGCGCTGCTTGGCATTCCTCCTAACTGTTCTGGGTTTCTCCCAGATAGGAAACTCTACTTGATTTCTGAAAGGATTCAGAATCCTGAGCAACTCTGGGAACCCCTGGGTAAATTAGTATGAATGATAGCTGGATATGACATTTGTTAGAATTCATAACGGGGTTTTCATTGGCAGGGACAAAAGAGATCAAAGAAATGAGACATGTGGTTTCCTTGCCTGGGGGGAACTCAGCGTTGATGGGCTTTTGTACTTCCACATGGGGCTCTGAAGGAGACCACCTTACAGACTGCCCCACACCATCACAAGGGAAACCACTGCCAAGAACACTTAGTGGGAGAGTGAGGTCAGGCAGCAGGGCCAGCTTTCCCAAGCTGCTCCCACTTGCCTAAGTGGGGGGAATGGGTCCCTAAGATCCCACAGGCCTGTGAGAGGAGTATTAATGGCTGAGTAGAGTACTTGTGGCCTGCCATGGGCCCGCCACAGCACCAAGGAAAGGACCCTGGAGCAGATATCTCTAGAGAAACACCCGAGCCAGCAGCCTGGGACAGAGATCCCAAGTTTTATATAGTATAACAAGGGTGAGGCCAAGTCAGTGAAGGAGAAGTCACCAGGAGAAATCTAGACTAACACCAGGGAGAGGATACAGTTGCAGGACATTGGTCAAAGATGTCATGGCACGCCATAAAAAACATTCATGCCTTAGGGAAGAGCCCAGGCCAGCAGATCTGTAGCAGATACCAGGAGGACCCACGGGACATTCAAAAATTAGGCCTCTTCTAAATGCCCCCATCCTCAACAGAAAAATCACATTCTATACCAGCTTGGCCAGAAAGAGGACGATCAGAAAGAAATTGGATAAACTGGATATTTTACTTGGAGAGACTGAACAGCAAAAATAATGGTTTCTATTATTACATCATACCAAGTTTTCTGTATTAGACTAAAATACATCCTTTCCCCTCCCCACCGTCTGGAGTATAGGACTTCATAACAATATCAGCTCTATTACAGGCAAAATAAAGGAACCAAGATAAAATGAAAAAGTATCTGGGTATAGTGTGAGTAAATTTGTGCCAAAATATGCTTTAAATATTTACTTCTGTGATCCAAGCAGTAGAGTTGTGAAAACAGGTCACCCGGCTCTGTCCTCAAGGAATTCACTGTCTTAGCGTGAGACATTCAATACTAGCTGCAACGCACCAATGAAGGGGCTATGATAAAAACATGCAAAAGCCAAAGTGGCAAGGATAAGTTTACTGCAGCATCATTCGTTCCAAATTGTGGAAGCAGCCCAGCTGTCCATCAATCAATGAATGGATAAAAAAGATGTGCTGTATATACATAATGGACTATCACTCAGCCATTAAAAAGAATGAAATCTTGTCATTTGGAACAACATGGATGGAGCAAGGGGTTATAATCCTTAGCAAAGAAAGTCAGAGAAAGACAAATGCCATATGAGCTCGCTCATATGTGAAATTTGAGACACAAAATAAATGAGTGAAGGAACAAAAACGACAGACAAATCAAGAAACGGACTCCACAGGGCACCTGGGTGGCTCAATGAGTTAAGTGTCTGACTTCTGATTTCAGCCCAGGTCATGATCTCACACTTCATGGAATCAAACCCCGCATCAGGCTCTGTGCTAAGTGAGGAGCCTGCTTAGAAATCTCTTACTCCCTCTCTCTGCCCCTCTGCCTGCCCCTCCCTCCCTCCCTCCCTCCCTCCCTCCCTCTCTCTCACACACACACACACACACACTAAAAAAAAAATACATTAAAAAAAAAAAAAAGAAAGAAAGAAAGAAAGAAAGAGAGCCCTAACTACAGAGAACCAACCGATGGTTACCAGAGGGGAGGTGGATGGATAGATGGGGGAAAGAGGAGATGGGGATTAAAGAGTACACTTATAATGAGAAAATAAATTCTAAAAATTTTTAAGAATGATGAACTCAGGGAATTCAGAGGTCTTGCAGAAAAACAAACAAGCAAAAAAAAACCTTCAAGCTGTGTCTTACAGAACAAGTTGAGAGATTACATACATAATCTCATAAAAATAAAAGAGGGAGAGAAAAGATTTACTGAAAGCATGTGAGGACATGTCACAGAACCAAGGGAATTTAACAACCAAGCCTTGAGAGGGAGGCACCTGGGCCACAACAGGACCTCAGAGAAGAGAGCAAGGGCCTGGAACCTAGCAGGACCTTATCACGCAACTGCTTCTCTCTTTACACGTAGTCCTCAGGGTTTCCTCCTACCACAGACTGCTTTCTCCCAACAAACGGCCTCTACTCCCACCTTCCAGCACTGCCTCCCATGAAAGGCAATATGTCCCTCCTAACCCCAATCTGAAGAATCCCAAAGAGGGACTCTCAATGACCAAGGAGAGGCACTATGATTGGTTCAATCTGAGTGGGATGATGCCCAGCCCACCGCATCAAAGAAGGCAAGGTCACATGAGAAGGTGCCAGCATCATTTGGACCTATGGCCAGAACAGTGGAGGGGCCACCCTCGAAATAATCTGAATGTTCAGCAAAGGGAAGGAGGATGGTAGGCCGACAAGAATAATTATCTAGGCCCATGCAACATTTGCCATCACTCTTCATGTCCATAACCCCAGGAGTCAACAGTGTATGAGTCTGGGATATGTTCCATCACTTTAATAAATTCTTTGTAGTCTGACTCTGCTCCTTTGGAGGGATCACTTACCTATTAAAACCCCACCAGGTCACCACAGGCTATTAAAATGACAGCCCTTTCAAACCAACATCCCTCAGTTTGAACTGCTCTCTTTGCCTTGAACTTCAACAGTAATTTTTCCTGACTTCTACGGGATTTATCACTTTCTGCCTTAATATATCTGAATAAACAACTACTAGTTCTTGCCCCAAAGTTGAGAGGTAGGGAGGAGTCCCTAAACATGGGGTGATAAATTCGAATAGTTCCTCCCTTCCACTTACAGGGATTAGTGTAGAAATCACCTCGACCAAGAATTTAAACCACCCCCCCAAAAAGAAAAAAAAAAATCAGTTTCAAAAATGTGGCCAAGTATTTGTTTAACTAAAGGGAGCCATGAGGCTCCCTATGTTGTTTGGCAAAGGGCTCGTAACTGGCATCCTTTCCTCTGCCGACCAAGGTTTCCAAGCAGACTCTGAAATTAAAACCACCCTGCTCTCCAGTTAGACAGTATCTTCATTGTGAACCAACAAAATCTTAGCAGGTTATGTCACCTTCAATAAAATGTTTCTCTTCCTCAATAAGGATTTCTGTGGTGACCTATTCCCCCGATGGTGGTCAGGCATCTTTTTGGGGAATTCCAGAACTGAATACACACAGGCACACGGAAGTCTACACGTATGTTCAAAGAAACTTCGTGAAAGGAAGAAAGGAAAACATGGACCAGAACGAGTAAAGCCATGATATACAAGTCATTCGCCTTTAAAAATTACCTTTCAACCTGTTGAAATGTCATCATACTTTGAATACTCACTGCATCAGGGGATTATTTTTCAGGCTATGTACCTGCCCTCCTCAATGAGCTCACAGGAAAGGCCCAAACAGTGCTGGGATGATTCTGTGTCCATTGCCAGCAAACTCACTCCCTCTAACTTCATCTTTCTGTCTGATACAAACCTGTGAACTTTCCAGGACACACTGGAAGCTCCCCCATCCCATCCTCTTCTCAAGGCACCCTGCCTCTTTCTCTCCTCAGCCCAGCACCTAGCACGGCACATATGTGTTCATCTCTTCCCACCCAAACGACAATGTGTGGCACTACTATATACATAAGGGAACAGATCTACGAAGACGTAGAAACCCCTCTACCACTTTGCTCCTCCCAGGTTTTCACTGCTACTTCTCTTTCTAGTCAATGATTCACAGAAGAGGGAGTAGCTAATATGGCGAGACAAAATGGCACCCTTTGAATGTAGGGAGCTACTCACGGGAGTTCTCCTCCACCAAGCGGGGTACAACAACCCGAGAGGAACGAAACCTCTCAAGTCAATGTCCTTGATGTAGGACTGGCTCTTCACTTATTAGCTCTGATCTTGGACCCCTCATTTCCCTACTATGAGCCTCACAGCCCCCAATACAAATAAATGAAGCAGATAACTGCACCTATTTAACATACAGATCTTTTACAAACTAAGTCATGTGAAAAACACTTTATCTGGACATCACTTATGTATTCACTCTCCTTCCTTACTCCACCATTGGTTACTGTTCCCTGCACTTCCCAGCACAGCCACAGGAATCACTTTAAAACTCACTGAGCTTCAGTTTCCTCGCTTGGAAGCCAGAGGTAGTAGCCACCTGACAGAGTTATTTTGAGAATCAGGTATCATTTATGTACGGCACCTACCACAGCTTAGTTAACAGTGGCTATGATGATTAATTAAGTGCCACACAAATCTTATTTTGACTATAGCTACAGAAAACATGGTACTGTCTAAGGTCTCCAAGGTTGTGAAGCTTTCTGATAGGCACTGCCTCCTTTGGCAACAAGAGACCAGTTTTTCACGAGCAAACAGGGGGGCAAAAGCCCTCTTTCATACTTTGTGTAATTAGAGAGGCACAGGACATAAGCTGGAGTAGGAGAGTGACAGAAGTTGCCTAAGTGGATGAAACACACAAAGAACAGTTGAACGTTTTCTGGGCCCTGGTGATGCGAATTAAAGAATACATCTTAAAGACTGAAGAATAATTATGGTTAACTTAGGTAAGGTCCAATCCCTGGATTTTTTCACCTTTGATTTATAAACATTAATTTCCTTGGTTCAATCTCCTACCGAAACCAACGAAACAAGAGTCCAGGCATTCCTCGAGTCTCTGAAGCAGAACGGTCAAGGATTCTAGCCCACCCCAATCATTAACCACACAGCTCCCAGTACAGCCTGTCCTGGCCATGAAATGACAAGGGGCAACTTTCAAGAATCCCAGGATACTTCTGAGGCAGCTTGTTTTTTAAATGCTTGCACCCTCCGCTTACGTCACATTCCCTTCTAGATGTGGCCATTTCCAAAGGCACTGCTTCTAAGTTAGTCCTTTTCTCTTCCATGCTGACAGCATGAGGGGAAGAAAGCACTATATTCACTTTTTAGTTGATGTAGGTATTGGTGGGTTTCTGCTCATCTCGCTTTCCTGTTTTTACCAAACCTTCTCTATTTTCCCAGCTCTCTAAACAAGCCAGGAATGTGTATGTGTGTCTATTAGAGAATGGTGATAATAAGGACAAGATGGAGTATTAAAAGACAGAATACTAACTAGGGGGATCAGGACAGAGAAATCAGAGTGAATAAAAGAGAACATTTCTGGGGTGCCTGGGTGGCTCACTTGGTTAAGCAGCCAACTTCAGCTCAGGTCATGGTCTCATGGTTCACGAGTTCAAGCCCTGCATCGGTCTTTGTGCTGACACCTCAGAGCCTGGAGACTGCTTATTCTAGGTCTTTCTCTCTCTCTCTCTCTCTTCTCTCTTTCTCTCTGCTCCTTCCCTGCCTGTGCACTCTATCTCAAAATAAATATTTACCAAAAACAACAGTATTACCAACAAAATACGAGAAGTTTGCTAATAAGGCAGAAATCCCAAGTCTCCAAACCTCCTTCCTGACTTCCCAAGTGACCAGAACTTAGCTTCTAAGAATGCTGTTGGTGATAACTAGAAGAAAGAGCAAGAAATACAAGCCACCTTAGTTTTAAAGACCTATGATAATTAGGTCACCCTACAAGAGACCAGAGACCACAGTTCTGGCACAAACAGGCCACTGGGCTGAAAAAAATCCAGTTTCCTGGTGTTTCTTCTGGTATACAGACATAGCATGCCCAGGTGTTGTGAGATGTGCAATCCATCCTTAGTGCTAAGATCCCTGTAAGCAGGGACGGTACCTGTCCGGTTCACCACTTTGCCCCACCTTCTACGACAATGCCTGCTATTCTGGAAATGCCTGTTGAACACATAATTCTCCATCACTTCACCTCTTTGGGCCCATAACCCTCATCTATAAAACGAGGCAGGGAGACCAGGTCACCTCTAAGGCATATGGTTCTGGGACTCTGTCGAGCCAACACTGCAGTGTGACCAAACCCAATCTTCACAGCTAGGCCGTCATCATTTAAGTGTATTTATTTTGAGAGAAAGAGAGAGAGAGAGCATGCACACATGCACAAGCAGGGGAAAGGCACAGAAAGAATCCCAAGCAGACTCTGCACTAACAGCACAGAGCCCGACATGGGTACTTGATCTCACAAACCATGAGATCATGACCTGAACTGAAATCAAGAGTTGGATGCTTAACCAACTCAGCCACCCAGGCCCCCATCGGCCATCATCATTTAATGAAAAAAGCAAGCAGGAGACACAGACGATTCTCTGCTATCAATTTTATTTCCACTTGTCATTTATTATCTGCAAATAGTTTATGATTTTCGAATCCCAAATACCAGCTTTCACTTTAACTGAGTTTAATATAGTTTAACATAGCTATGTTGTGACTTTTTGCTGTACCTCACACTGGCTGTGTTCCAATTTTAGATTTCAAAGGGCAGCGTGATTAATGTGTGCCCTACACCCCCAGTGGACTCACAAACTTCTCCACCGGCCTCCTCATCGTTAATCCCACATCTCTCCCAGTTGTGAGGCTATGCAGGTCCCCAGAAACACAGACATCCACTCAGTCTACCAGGCACAAAAACATACGAAGATTATTCCCCAAGCTGGAATGAGGTTAAATGAGCACAAAGATCTAATAATCCTACAGAACAGCAACCTGCCTTCAAGCAGTTCTCACCATACCAGAGTAACGCTCCAAAGAATTAATGACATAGTGTATCTCCCCACTTTAAGTAATTTAGAAGTTTATAAAAAATTATTCGGGGTGGTGGGGGGCGCGTGGGTGGCTCAGTCAGTTAAGCATCCGACTTCGGCTCAGGTCATAATCTCACAGTTTGTGAGTTGGAGCCCCACATCGGGCTCTGTGCTAACAGCTCAGAGCCTGAAGCCTGCTTCACATCCTGTGTCTCCCTGTCTCTCTGCCCCTGTCCAGCTCACTCTGTCTGTGTGTCTGTCTCTCTCAAAAATAAACATTAAAAACATTTTTTTTAATTATTTGGATGTAATTTCAAACTTCCAGACAAGTTAGAAAAATAGCACAAAGAACACCATTATATTATCGTTACCCAGATTTATCTATTGTTAACATTTTACTCCATTTTCTGTATATGCCTGAGCTCGCTTTTACATGCACGTGCTTGTGCTCTCTCTTAGGTAAAGTTTTTCCTCCTGAACGATTTAATGGTAAGTTGCATTTATCATGGTCCCTTGCCCCAAAGAAGAAATTAAGTTTTAAAACTCAAACAGAAAAGTGGAATGTTGTACAACATTTTTTAAGTCCCCAGTACGAGATTTTCAAGGATCGTAGCAGAGCCGTAAGGGGACTTTGTTAAGGTTGAGGCTTTCTACCACCTCTGGATGTCTAACCAATGTTAATCCTGGGGGTGGCCTTGACCCCAGCCAAAGAGAAAGGGGACACACACACACACACACACACACACACACACAAATATCACCCCTCTATTTTATTTTAGAAGGAAAAAGGTCCTTGAGGCAAACCAGCTATGTTGACAACTGCCAGCCTCCATTTTTCTCAGCCAAAATTTGCCCAGGGTGATTCCGTAGGTCATGCTGTTCTAGAGAATACAAAATTCTGCTCCCTAACAATGCTACAGGGACAGTCCACTTTCAGAAACAGCTCTTCTGCCTTCAAGCTCATGAAAATGTTCCCTTGTCCTTGAATTAAAAACATAACCACATAACTCCCCACCTAAGATAAGGGGCAGAATGGAGGACTACCTTTCCTGCTCTGGTAAACGTCAGAAAACAACAACTGTCACCTGCTGAGGGCCGGGGATGGGGCAGTAAATATTCAGGATACCTCACTACACCCTAACACTAACTTGTCCCTAGATTTCCAAGGACTGTACGATAAGAATGAGTTGCAAGGGGGAATAAGTGGTATAAACTGACTGCGTTATTAATCATGCTACAAATAAATGACTTTTCCTCCGACAGTAAAGCGTTTTGTACTCTTGCTAATTAGTAATAAACTTTTTAATGTAGGACTATATCCCCTGGAGATGCACAGGCTTTCTTGTTTAAATCGCTTCCTTAAAATCCCTTTCTTAGAACGACTATAAAATCAACAGTATAAAATGGAACACTTTTCTTAGGCAAAGAATTAAAAACAAACACAAACAAAAAAACCACCCACTTGAAAACAAATACCAAAGAAGCAGAAACTGGATACTGAATATGTACACAGTTCTTTAAATCAACAGGACTCTCCATTATCAAGGTAACTCCAAGGTAACTCCGATAAAGTGAGTCTGAAACATTTACCTTGTACTAAACTCCCTCCCACACACTTTTTTTTAAAAAAGAGAATTGCACGTGCATAATTCAGCACAAAGGCAGAGTCAAAGTGAAAGGAACCTAAGAACCCGTAGGTTTACCTCAGAAGCCTATCTGCAAAGTATTTTTAGAGTTAGAGTTTTATAAAGACATGTATAAACTTGCAGTTCATCAGACAACAGTCTGGCAAAGCAATGAGGAAAAGAAAGGTAAGAATACGAAAATCCCTAGCTTGGCTCTGAGGGAAATAAAAGATTCCGGGATCTACCTTGCTTGGACGCCCTCCGCCGAATCTTCATTTTGGGGAAGGAAGGCCATGAGTAGTTAAAGGGGGAGTCCGAGTCCGAATCCATCTTTTTGTTTTGCTTAAATCAACAGATTCAACAGGAGAGACTCAGGAAGAACTGTGGGCGTCCCCCGCCAGGAGGCGAGTCTACCGTGTGATGTCAAAGGAAGGAATGGGGCTGGGTGAAAAGCTCCCGAACACGGGGAGGGAGAGGCAATAAACGTTTTGCTTCCTTTAGGCGTCCAGGCATGTAGACTGAGAAGGAGGCTGTAAATATTAAAGCCAAACGAAGGAAGTGAAAGAGGAGAGAGAGGCAGCTAAGGGTTGTACTGGTACATCACAGTCCAGTTATTCAAAAGGTCACTGGGAGCAAATGAATCATTAACTCCCCTCTTCTTGTGGCTGGAAATGGAAATTAAGAAGAAAGGTAACTGAATTCAAAAAGAGCGGCCTGTGCTTCAAGAAAAGCCTCCAAATGCACTTGTTTTGTTCTGGAGCTGGAGTATCGTTTACAGAAAAGCCACCCTGCACAGTGATGTAAAGGTTGAGGTTTACAAGTGTGGACAGCCAGAGAGCTCAGTACACAGGCAAATAAAAGCCATCACACTCAAGGCGAGGAGTTTTCCAGAGCAATCTGTTCTTTCATAGCATTGACAGTGTCAGCAGATTTTCAGATTCTAGGGCCAAAACAACTCTGATAATTCATTTAACAATCTAGTCTCCCTACACTTTTAATGCTACAGTAGCTGGAAGCTTTTACTGTTACAGACAATTCTACTCATTAAATACATGCAAAGTCCTCTACTAGTGTTCAGCACAATTGGGGGCATTCTTCAGCTGTCACTAAGTTTGGCTTCAATCTTTAGGATTGGGGTACCTTTAGAGCTTGGCTCTAACCCTACAGTCCCTCTCAACAGAGCTAGTGACTAAGTTACCACAAACCAAGAGTTCCTACAGGTTCCGCTTAATGAGCCTCTGGTAATTAGCATTCAGTACAAGCCCATCACCACCTCCACCTAAACCGAACACTACGCAAAGTCACTTCCCTGCTCTCCACAAGCACACCAATACATGGGACCCACAGAAGTTCAAGCAAAGCAGCCAAGAGCTGTGGCAGAAAAAAAAAAACACACACCAAGTCTCAGAGGGGAGCCTCTTCTAAGCATTTATTTTGTATCATTGATAGCAGGAAATGGTGTGTTTTCTTTTGTGACGTCATCTGCCACCCAAATAAACTAAGACTGTGGAAACGATATGAAGGCCTGCGTGACTCTGCAGATCTGAAGCATAGCAATAGGTGTCATAATTAATATTCCTTTTCACCACAATGATTTCCCAAATTGTTGACTTGATCATGCCACGCTGTCAGAAAGAGATGCGTAATCTGCTCCATAATAGCTAATCCCGTCTGATTGGGTGGGGAGTAGGTGAGAGGGCCAGATGGAACTGGATCAAGGGGAGAAACCACTTAATTTCCAATTCAAATCAAAATTAGAATTACATGAATCGCGGTTGTGTTTTTATATGGTTTGCTACATAAATACCACATACAAATATAACAAAATGCAACTAGGAGACAGTCGTAAGCATTACAACGGAGTCAAAATAAACATTAATACATGTTTTACTTTGTGGCCTTTTATTTGAAAAATACTTTTCTTAATTAGCTAGGTGCAATTCTAAGAATAAATTATTCTCAAGCCTTGTACCAGGTAAGAGAGTTTTAGTCCACATGGATCTTGAGCAAGAAAATAAAATCTTGAAGGTGAGTGTTTCTTTTTTTTTTTTTTTTTTTAAATTTTTTTTTTCAACGTTTTTTATTTTTTTTTGGGACAGAGAGAGACAGAGCATGAACGGGGGAGGGGCAGAGAGAGAGGGAGACACAGAATCGGAAACAGGCTCCAGGCTCCGAGCCATCAGCCCAGAGCCCGACGCGGGGCTTGAACTCACGGACCGCAAGATCGTGACCTGGCTGAAGTCGGACGCTTAACCGACTGCGCCACCCAGGCGCCCCGAAGGTGAGTGTTTCTATTCATTCTCTAGGTTTTAAAGCTTAGAAACGTGCCAGGGACGCTATGGGCATGTGATGAATGAATGATGTACACTTACTTAACCTGTGGATAGAGAAGCTTTACATGTCATTCTGTAGTATTTTTAATATCCTGATTGAAAATAGGTGTTTAAAAAAATTTTTTTAATCAGCTATAGGTGATACACAATGTTATATTAGTTTCAGGTGTAGAAGAGTGCTATACACTCTTCTGTAGCTACCATACAATGCTATTAGAGTACCAATGACCACATTCCCTACACCACAGAAAATAGGTAGCTTCACAAGACTTCCTGTAGCTTTATGTTAAGTGTTTTAAAGTATCGTTGTGTTTTACTCATCACAATAGTATCTTTATTTGACAAAATAAAACAACAGTACTGGTGAGTGGACCAAGCCCACTGTTCTCCAAGGTTCCAGGCAATACTTCAGATGTACATAGATCCTTGGATGCCTCAGAGATGTCTGCAGACCAAAGAAAGGGAACGTCCACCTGTTTAGACAATCATCAAACTGAAATGAAAGTGTTGGACCAGGAGATAATATTATCTTTCTCATTTGCCATGCGTGGTTAAGTTTTAGAGCCACTTGGGGCGCCTCGGTGGCTCAGTCGGTTAAGCGTCCAACTTCGGCTCAGGTCACGATCTCGCGGTATGTGAGTTCGAGCCCCGCGTCAGGCCCTGTGCTGACGGCTCAGAGCCTGGAGCCTGTTTCAGATTCTGTGTCTCCCTCTCTCTCTGACCCTCCCCCGTTCGTGCTCTGTCTCTCTCTGTCTCAAAAACAAATAAACGTTAAAAAAAAAAAAATTAAAAAAAAAAAAAGTTTTAGAGCCACTTAACCAGGATCAATCCCAGGTCAACAAACTACTAGAGCTGCTCCCTTCTTGACCATTGGTGACAGATAAGAAGAAAGTCAGGACAATCCCAAGAGAAACATGATAAAGTCTTTGTAAAACACATTTCTAGTAGCTGAGATGCCAAGTAGATCCATCTTAATCTAGTTTTCCCCAAAGCACAGTCCTTGGTGACCAATTGCATATCACTTGATTATTGATGTGAAAATTATTCTGACAATAAAATAGAACTACCCAAAAAATACATGTGAGAAGCCTAACAATATTTTCTACTCTTATTTGATGCACCAATATTTTTAAAGAACGAAATTCCTGCCACTGACCAGCTATATAACATTGAGTTACCACATAAAATTAAAGAGAAAATATTGTTTGCATCCCTCTATTTTTAGGCCAGTTCATTTTCTTGCTCACCAAAGAACTTCTCCCAAATCTGGGTCATTTATCATGTTTCCTGGAGTACTCAACTTTGTCCCCTGTCATACCAATATGACTGCATTTAAATCAATTCAAGATGTTATTTATATCTCGTTCACATTCAATGGCTTAAATTCTTTGCTTTCTCTGGCTGATTCCAACTGCAGGTGGAGGAATTCAATGGTAGGTCCCCCAAGGGCCACTTTCTCACCCGCTATCATACAACTATTATGATGCCCGGGTGTGAATGATTTCATCAGCTTTACTGTGCCTCCTGTAATTAGAAAATCCTTTGTTTAGAAAATTACCTCCATTGGGTGGCAAACATGCAGGGCAGATGCTGCTGAAGTTTCAGCTCTCTGCAAGACCCACAGAGAAGGGAAGCTTCCCTTCATTCTCCTTGTGTCATGATGGCATGCTACCTACCTTTCAATCTTGGTAAAATTAATCTTCCTCAGAGGGTATTTATATTTTGATTTGAATTACAATATCTGTACAATTTTCTCATCCTCCAATAAGCCCCAAAATTCCTGGAGTGCGAGAGCTGTGTCATACCCATTTTCTTTTTTTTAATTTTTTTTAACGTTTATTTATTAATGAGAAATAGAGAGAGACAGAGCATGAGCATGGGAGGGGCAGAGAGAGAGGGAGACACAGAATCCGAAACAGGATCCAGGCCCTCGGCTGTCAGCACAGAGCCCGACGCGGGGCTCGAACTCACAGACTGCGAGACCATGACCTGAGCCAAAGTGGGACGCTTAACCAACTGAGCCACCCAGGCGCCCGTGTCATACTCATATTCTTAAGCAGTCAGATGCTGAAAAGAAAAACCATGGGTTTGGGGAGCCATTATGTATCTAGGCTTAGACAGTGGCTCTGTCACTTATTTAGCAACCCTAACCAAGTTACTTTCCGACCCTCACTTGTTTCATACAAAAGGAGGTCATAACATCCATACTACAAAGAGTGGTGAGAATCAAATGGGGCACTAGTAAAGAACTTAAGTTTTCATTACGTTCTCTTAAATATTAAATAAAGTTTCCCTTTCGCTGTATTTCTCTTCTACATTATAGACACTGAAGTATTCTTATGTTTACCTCCGGAGTGATAGCTTTTTCTAAACTGAGACCTGCCAGCGTACCTGGCTAGCTCAGCCAGCAGAGCATTTACACTCTTAAGGTGAGACACGCTAATGTACAAAGAAGTTCCCAGACAATCATACCAAGACTGAAAGAGAAGGAAGATTTTTTTTTTCCTATTATGCTCCATTGTCTAACAACCAGAGACCATAGTTTCTAACACTGCTAGACAGCATTCTGGGGGAAAGTCATTAAAAAACACAAAGGGGGCGCCTGGGTGGCTCAGTCGGTTAAGTGGCCGACTTCGGCTCAGGTCATGATCTCGCGGTCCATGAGTTCGAGCCCCGTGTCGGGCTCTGTGCTGATAGCTCGGAGCCTGGAGCCTGGAGCCTGCTTCTGTTTCTGTCTCCCTCTCTCTCTGCCCCTCCCCCATTCACACTCTGTCTCTCTCTGCCTTTCAAAAATGAATAAATGTTAAAAAAAAATTTTTTTTTAAAACAAACAAACAAAAAAAAACACAAAGAACCGGAGGCAAAAACCCCTAATGTCAGGACAAGCCTACCCTGGCTCACTTCAGCCAGAAGAGGCAATGTAATGGAGCCTGGGATGGTCAGAATCTTCCTCAAAATCCTTTAGAAGGCACCGTGTCATCCGTTGGAGTCCAACACAAGCAGTTCTTTGTTGGAGAACATTGTGACTCTGGTTATGCACCAAGTGAAATGCTTGGCTCTTACTGGGAGGCCATGCTATACAGAAAATAAGGATCTTTAAAAGCACAGCTCCTATCCATGGGCTCAAGATGTGCTCTGAGAAGGACAGTGGGCACAGGACATTCACATCGGCAGTGTCACACTCAGGGACATAGCATCATGAGTGGAGCCAGCCAGACATTTGAATTACAATTTTTCTCTCTACTTCTGCATTGTGTATAAACAGAGCCCATAAAATTGATTTCCTATAAAACAGACATCAACTGGGAGCATGGGACAAACACTGTTACCATAAATTAGAATTCTAGGATGCCACCATTTCCTAAAGCCATCTTATTTTATACATAAGAGTACTTTTTATTTCTTATCTACCTTAATTACCTTGACTTATTTGAGTAAAAAACCTGCATGCCCTTTCAAAAGCTTTTTTATCACCGCACTAAGGGGAAAAACTGGGTATACCCTAGAAATCCATCAGGATGACATTACTTGTATTATGACAATATCCACATATAGTGTAAGAAGAAAATATCCAGAACATTTAGGACAGGAAAGCACATTTCTACATGAAGCAACATATTCAAGAATTACCATGTCAGGGGCACCTGGGTGGCTCAGTCGGTTAGTGTCTGATTCTTGGCTTTGGCTCAGGTCATGATCTCAGAGTCACTGAGATCAAGTCCAGGTTGGGCTCTGTGATGACAGCATGGAGGCTGCTTAGAATTCTCTGTCTCCCTCCTCCCCCACTCACACACTCTCTCTCAAAATAAATACAGGTTTTTTTAAACAAATAATCCAGTGAAGAAATGGGCAGAAGACACGAATAGACACTTTTCCAAAGACATCCAGATAGCCAACAGACACATGAAAGGATGCTCAATGTCACTCCATTAGGGAAACACAAATCAAAACCACACTCAGATACCACCTCACGCCGGTTAGAGTGGCTAAAATGAACAAATCAGGAGACTATAGATGCTGGAGAGGATGCGGAGAAACGGGAACCCTCTTGCACTGGTGGTGGGAATGCAAATTGGTGCAGCCATTCTGGAAAACAGTGTGGAGGTTCCTCAAAAAATTAAAAATAGAACTACCCTATGACCCAGCAATACCACTGTTAGGAATTTACCCAAGGGATACAGGAGTGCTGATGCATAGGGGTACTTGTACCCCAATGTTTAAAGCAGCACTTTCAAACAAAAGCCAAATTATGGAAAGAGCCCAAATGTCCATCAACTGATGAATGGATAAAGGAGATGTGGTTTATATTTACAACGGAATAGTACTTGGCAACGACAAAGAATGAAATCTGGCCATTTGCAGCAATGTGGATGGAACTGGAGGGTATTATGCTAAATGGAATAAGTCAGAGAAAAATAGATAGCATATGTTTTCACTCATATGTGGATCCTGAGAAACTTAACCAAAGACCATGGGGGAGGGTAAGGGGAAAAAAAAAAAAAGTTACAGAGAGGGAGGGAGGCAAACCATACGAGACTCTTAAATACAGAGAACAAACAAATGGGTGGGGGGCGGGGAGGGGAAAGTGAGTGATGGGCAATGAGGAGGGCACGTGTTGGGGTGAGCACTGGGTGTTTTATGGAAGCCAATTTGACAAATTATATTTAAATAAATAAATAGGTTTTTTTTAATTTTTTTTTTACTATTTTTTTAATTTTATTTTTTAATTTACATCCAAATTAGTTAGCATATAGTACAACAATGATTTCAGGAGTAGATTCCTTAGTGCCCTTTACCCATTTAGCCCATCCCCCCCACACCCCTTCCAGTAACCCTCTGTTTGTTCTACATATTTATGAGTCTCTTCTGTTTTGTCCCCCTCCCTGTTTTTATATTATTTTTGTGTCCCTTCCCTTATGTTCATCTGTTTTGTCTCTTCAAGTCCTCATATGAGTGAAGTCATATGATGTTTGTCTTTCTCTAATTTCACTTAGCATAATACCCTCCAGTTCCATCCACATAGTTGCAAATGACAAGATTTCATTCTTTTTGGTAGCCAAGCAATAGTCCATTGTATACATATACCACATCTTCTTTATCCATTCATCCATCGAAGGACATTTGGGCTCTTTCCATACTTTGGCTATTGTTGATAGCGCTGCTATCAACATTGGGGTGCATGTGTCCCTTCGAAACAGCACTTGTTGGGATGAGCACTGGGTGTTTTATAGAAGCCAATTTAACAATAAATTACATTTAAATGAATACATACATACATACATACATACATACATACATTTTTTAAAAAAAAGAATTATATTGTCAATGCTTCCCCTAGCAGTTAATAAAGCTAAAATGATCAATTTCTATTCAGATGATACTCTTAAGGAAAAAAAAAAAAAGACTCTTGGTGGATCTATTTTTGTATTAGACCTTGAAATCCTTGGCATAACCTAAAAGGAAAAAAGTATGAGCACTTGGTTTTTCTGAACAATGAATTATGAGGAATTTTGACTCTATTATGGAGAGGCAGCTGTGGACACTGGATGTGAGAGGTCCTAGGGGTGAGGATATGAGCCACGAGGCTGGACAGAGCAAGGGTGGACAGATAGTCAAGTTTCTTGTCATAGCCTCAGGACAAAGGGATCCTTCATGATAGAAAGAGCCACGACACTTAGGGAGAGCAACATCTACATTTTAGGTTTTTTCTGATAATTTTCCAATTCCAATTTTCCCAAATCTTCCCAAAAAAGTTTCTTATGTGCCACAAACTTATTTACAAACCTACTTTTTAAAGTCAATTTTAACATTCAAAGTTCAACTTATTCTTCTATGGACTTTTATATGATTATTTGCATGTCCAAAAGTTAACTAGGAGATATAAAATGGGCAAAAAACTTAAACAATTAGTTCTAATGTAAACTTAAATCTATCCATGCCATAGTTCTAAAGCTAAAATTCCCACAAAACAGAATGGAGAATCCTAGTTTTAAATAAAGGGTGGCTCATCTTACATATGCTAACTAGAGTATTGTTACTACTAGGCCCTGTCATCTGAAAGAGTAAGGAGATACCTACATGTGTGCCCTAACGTATGCATACACATTTATCTACAAATATTTCTATAAGCAACTATGCGTGTCCATGTTAACTAATCATGAGTACATACTGATGTGTCCAACTCTAATTCATTAGCACAAAGATCATTCTAGCCTCCTCTCCTTGGTTATCTACCAACTCCGACTCCAACATAACAATCTTATCTATAATCCATTTGCTTAATTGTTCATTTCCAGGGTACAGTGGTATAATTGTTAACCTGTATCCCCAGGACCAACAATTCCATCACCTAGAGGACAATGTTTACATACCGCTTCCTTTCCTTTAATCTTACAGACTCTACTCATTTCCAAAGTTATTGAGGTCTGAACTCTCCTCATCCCCTACAGTAAGGCATTTCATACATTTTTAGTACAGTTAAATTGTTTTGTCACATTCTGTCTCCATCATAGGATCCTCCAACTTATTTTTTTTATTTGCCCATATTAAAGTTCACTCTGTATGCCATTAAGTTCTCTGAGTTTTAACAAATTCAGTGTCATGTATCCACCATCAGAGTATCTTAAAGAGTATGTTCACTCCCCTAAAACAACAACAACAAAACCCCACAATGACAGAAATATGTACAAAGGACAAAGAAGCCAACTGGAAGAGTTCCTCCATTGCCAGAGTGAGACCACTTCTGAACAATAAAGCAGGACTAGATTATTATCTCAAGTATCCAATAAATATCCAAAAATCTATACTGACATAAATGATTGAATAAACAGGTAAGGAAGGGTATAAGTCCCCCAAGTAGGAGAATTCCAAGTTATTTATTAGCACACAAGGATGTATACAGATGACACCCCACCCCTCAAGTATGGGCTGAACATCATGACTTCCTTCCAAAGAGTATAGTATGCAAAGAGTAGTGGGCAAGAATCATTTTACAGTGAATAAAGCTGACCAAACCCACCTCTGCCAGATAATCAAGGTCGTCATTAACAGTGAAAGTAATGATAGCATACACCAATGAGGTGATGACAATGGCATTTTGCCTCTGTGGTATTCCTCCCCGAACCCATAACCCCAATTTTAATAATGGAAAAAAAATTTAGAAAAATAACAATTGAGGGAAATTATACCTAACACTTGACCAGTACTCCTAAAACTGTCAAGATTATTAAAAACCAGGAAAGTCTGAGAAATTCTCACAGCCAAGAGGAGCCTAAGGAAACCTGGTAACTAAATACAACATGGCATCCTGGATAGGATCCTGGGACACAGAAAGGAAACCAGGTAAAAACTAAAGCAATCTAAATAAAGCATGGACTTTTGTCAATAACAATGCATCAATCAATTTTAAAAAGGTGTACCATAATATACAATGTTAATGGGGAAGAGGGGCGTGTGGGAACTCTCTGTACTATCTTTAGAATTTTTCTGTAAATCTGAAGCTATTCTAAAAAATAAAGCTTAAAACATTTTTAAAGGATGAGGTAAAGTACAGAATCTATGTTCATTAAACGTTTGTGGAATTCATGCTAAAAGACTGAATCACTTACTTAATGAGATACGGAGAAGTCAAGTCATGCTTAAAACTCCGCTTTCTTTTAAGTTATTATGTGAAGTTACCAACAGAGCTAATTAAACATTAAAGATGATATCCTGAAACTAATTTTAATTTTTCATAAACAAATAGTGTCTCTTTGGAATTAAGAGGTTCCCAAGAGGTAACCCTAGGGAGAGGCTCTCACGTGCAACTGAGGGTACCTCCGTGAGCCTACCTCAATCGGATCACAGAAATCTTATCCGCAGACAGATCTCAAGAGCATGGATGAAACCCAGCTAGCTTACTCACAGTTTTCTTCTCAAGTTCTAGGTATCAAAAAAAAAAAAAAAAAAATCACAGAGTGAAGTTAAAGTTGTTTAAAATATTATAAAGACACAGATTTACTACTGGGTCTCCTATTCAATTTGTGGTTGTACCACTTCTCTGTATTTTGGCTCTATACATTCTTCCACAGGATCTCATACTGTGAAGAATAAATTCTGTTGGCTTTCTTGCTCATATTGGAAGAAAGGGGCCATGTTTCATAAAAGGGTCCTCTCAATTAGCCACTCTGAAAGTTAAAGCAGTGTGTCCCAGTAAATTGTTAGCTTTCATGCCAGCAATACAAGCTCTTACTTAATTGCCCTGAAGTCCCTTCCAAGGGATTAGCCACTGGTACTCAATTAAAACCAAGCCTCAACTCACATAAGCACACGTACTCTGCTGTCAGGCCCAGAGCCCAGTGATTCTTCTGTGAGAGCAATTTTTATACTTGACATCTGTATACACTATACTCGAGTATTTCAACACAAGAGAAAGAAATTTATGGGTGGAATTTTAACTCTTCTTATAAAAATGTTAAGTTTATTTCCAGAATACATTTCCCAGTTTTCATTTGTTTTCATGTTTTATAAATTAGTTTTACTTTCTTTAATATTTTATTTTTGCTTGAATTCTGTATCTAATCATTTGACTTAAACCATCAAAATAGAATCTTTAGGGATGGAGCCTCACTTAGTTTATTCGGAGTTGAGAATCTTATTTTGGAGAATGAAAATTTACAATTCATACGTAAATGGGAAAAAGATGGTCTTTTCAACAAAGGGTGTCAGGAAAAGTGGACAGCCACATGGAAAAGAATGAAAGTCGACCACTTCATTACATCATTTGAATTTAAAAATAAATTCAAAATGGATTAGGGACCTAAATGTGAGACCTGAAACCATACAAATCCTTGAAGAGAGCACAGGCAGTAATTTCTCCGACATCAGCCAAAGCAACATTTCTCTAGGTATGTCTCCTGAGGCAAGGGAAACAAAAACAAAAATAAACCATTGGGACTACATCAAAATAAAAAGTTTCTGCAGCATAAAGGAAACCATTAACAAAACTAAAAGACAGCCTACAAATGGGAGAAAATATTTGGAAATGACATATCCAATAAACGGTTAGTATCCAGACTATATAAAAAAACAGATACAACTCAGTACCCAAAAAACAAACAGCCCAACTTAAAAAAAAAAAAAAAAAAAAAAAAAAAAAAGAATGGGCAGAAGACATGAACAGACATTTCTCCAAAGAAGACCCAGATAGCCAACAGACAGATGAAAAGATGTTCAATATCACTCATCATCACGGAAATGCATATCTAAACCACAATGAGATACCACCTTACACCTATGAGATTGGGTAAAATGAAAAACACAGGAAACAACGTGTTGGCAAGAAGTGGAGAAAACGGAACCCTTGTTTACTGTTGGTGGGAATGCGACCTTGTATAGCCACTCTGGAAAAGTATGGCAGTTCCTCAAGAAATTTAAAATTGAACTACTCTATCATCCAGTAATCACACTATTGAGTACCCAAAAAATGCAAAAACGCTACTTCAAAGGGATATATGTATTCCTAGTTTTATTGCAACAGTATCTCCAATAGCCAAAGTATGGAAACAGCACAAGTGTTCATCAACTGATGAATGGATAAAGAAGATGCGGGCAGGGTGGGTGGGTAGAGGGTGCATAAAATAAAAAATTATTCAGCCACAAAAAAATCTTGCCATTTGCAACAACACAGAGCTAAAGAGTATAATACTAAGCAAAATAAGTCAGTCAGAGAAAGACAAATACCTTATGATCTCACTTACACGTGGAATTTAAGAAATAAAACAAGCAAAGGAAAAAAGAGTGTGAGAGACAAACCAATAAACAGATTCAACTACAGAGAACAAACTGATCATTACCAGAGGGTAGGTTGGGGGGGGGGGGCGGGAAATAGGAGATGGGGATTAAAGAATATACCTATCATGACGAAAAATAAAATGAAAGACAGCAACGACAAAAAGAACATTTAGAATTCAGAGAAAAAACTGCCATTTTTTCCCCTCCCTCAGTTACATTTCAGAAATTAAATTTGTTTGCGAAGAGAAAGAAAAAGGTAGTTCGGTTAGTGCTATAGGTACTAATGCCAAACATCAGGCATCCTTGTAAAGCCCTTATTACATGAGCGTAAACCCAATTCCCTTCATCCCCATCTGTGCACCTCAAAGTCCAATAAATGACTCTGAAAGCAAGTCACAATCACAGGATTCCTTCTTAATATTTTAAAGTGATTAATCTTTAAATGTTAACCATCTCATTTAGGTTCAAGTGATTGGGAAATTTTCTCAGTAATTTTTTTTCCCAAAGGTTTTACATTCCCCAGAGATCGATGAGGATATTGATGGTGATAATCATTGGGAGTCTGCAAACCCAGTACAAATTGGCTTCCGTTAATTGCTTTTGCAATCTACTACAATAAAAGTAGAACCACCATTTCCCCAACTCCAAAAATATGGAAAACCCAGGAAGTCAGGGGTGATTCCAGGAAAGCAGAGCTCCCCTGAGGACGTATGTCATGGTTCCCAACCTCCAGCCACAATTGAGAATCACCTGGGGAACGTGTAGAACTCTTTAAGTGCAGGCTACAGTCCAGACCAAGTAAGTCAGATTTCTATGGGGATGGATACAGGTTTCAGTATAAAGCTCCAAGGTAATCCCAATGTGTAGGCTGAGTTTAGAACCGCAGGGTAACAGAGTACCTATGCAACTCTTCATCTTCATTCACTTTTATTTTGCCTTTTTTACATTTATGAGCTAATCGGCAGAGCATAAGGCTCATAAGAGATTTGGGGCTTTCAGTTTAACAGTTTTTGTTTTTTAATCCAAAGAAAAGCAGCATGATACTCTACACCTCCAGTAAGGTTTTAGCGTGTACATGCTTCCTAGATTATAGTATAGATTAACCTAAAACTCCCCAAATTCTTTAATTTATGGAATACATTTCTGCCAATAAATATTCCTATCGTCTAATTGAAAGAACAATGCTTCATTCACATTCCACGAGGAGAATGTGTCCAAACAGTGAAGGCACAAAGAGAACAGGCAGAACACTCATGGTAAAACACCCAAATTGAGCTTATTACATACACTCAGCGGAATTCTAGTAAGTCAGTAAATTCTTCTACCAAAAACAGTGTTTAAAACCTCAAAAAGCATAGTAAAAAAAAAAAAAAAAAAAAATTCACTGAAATCAACAGGACTACAATGAGTCCGTTTTTACAAATAACTGTGCATCCCCAATGGTCTTTCTGGGTTATTTGTCCATCTAAAGCCCCAGCCCCTTTGTTTCAAGAATCAAATCACTGATAAGTTTTGGCTTGTGGCAAAGAAATGACACACCCCTCCCATCCCCGGCCTAAAAAAAGGAATCCACAGAAGCTTCTGTAGCTTGGGGCATAGAGAGAGATCTGCCAAAAATTTCAAAACTTCTTTTTCAGAAGGTTACAAGCTCTGCTAAGCTCCCTTCTCCCTGACACTTTTTAAATATTCCTTCATGTTTCATTTAACATTCTTCAGATCTCAACATAGATACACATTTATTATTAAATAACAGCCAAGAGACAGCCAGCTTCCACTGACATGGGTGCTAGATCTTAAGATTCTGCGCCATTTGGAACCATCTCAAAACTATTTTCACAAACAACTTAAAAGTGCTGTTTTATATGCTTTTATAACTTAGCAACCTGAATTCCATTTCTAAACTTTTAGTTAACATAAGAAACCAAAGACTAACCTGATTAGCCCTACTTATTTGGTGGTTTATGCCAAACTAACATGAATGACTATATGGCCTCCATGCATCTTACCACTGAAATCCACGGACCTGGACCTCTCCCAAATAGAGCCACAAATGAGGATCCTGTAAGAAGTTTGTATTACACCAAACATTTTGTTCTAGAGGGGCTGATCCTTTGGATCTTCCAATCATTTCCTTCCAGGTTCCCCTCGCTCACATTTTTTCCTAAGCTTCCTGCGTAAGGCCTTTGTTTCTCCTTTTGAGTATTTTCTGTAGTCATGAAAGTCTGTGCTGTCTAGGTTAGGCCATCTGAAACACTGCACTTCCTACTGTTTGTTTCTGTCTATTTCTGCTTCCTTGTCTTCACAATTGGTCTGGATGGGTTTTTTGGGGGGAGGGGGGATGGGTAATCGGGTCGGGTTTCTACACCAGCTTTGGTTCATGTGTCTCCCTGATATCCACCCCTCCCAGTCCCAACACCTACTAACTAAAAGGTTTTCTTTTTCTCATGTTACATATAAGTAACAACAGTAATAGCAATGAAGTGATACAAGAATTATTCAAGACTAATTGGGATTCGAGCCTCAGCATAAAATGAAAATCAGGTCACTCTATAAAATCAAACCACATATATTATTTAAAAAAGCCTTTTTCTTCTCACTGATAAGTACTTGTTGGCATCATCTAAGATACTTTCCCTTTCATTTTAGAAAAGTAACCCATTTTTGTGTAGGAAAAAAATGTACAGAATCATTTTAAGCTACCTACTAAAATAGAGCTTACTTATGGCATATAATGTTAAATGAATAAACCAGGACACAGAATTCTGTTATTTACATGACCCCAACTATGTAAAAAAATGGATGTGTAATAAAAATACTGGTAGGAATACACCAAAGTTGAAGGGCACCTGCTCTGGGGTGGGAGAATTCCAGGGGTGTTTTTCTCTTTTCCTACTTTTTATAAGCTTTCAATTTTTTCTACTGTGAGCATTTACAACTTCCATAATTTAGAAAGATTATTTTATCCACAAGTCTACTTGGCACGACATTCTATTTCAAATCTTCTCTGGCACTTCAGGAAGCCCACTCTCTGCCAGCCAGCCAAACCTGGAACAGCTTTGCTTCATGCCCAGAGATTCAAGGTCCTGGGACTGTCAAGCAAGGCCAATGATGCCAGCCAATTCCATCTCGAGCTCCCCTCCATCTCTACCTCCCTACTACCAGGTCCCATAAGGAAAGCTAAAACATGCTCACCTGGTTCTTATTTTAACAAGTCTAGTTCACCTACCCATTTTTTCCATCTAAATAGTCATATAATATGTGACTATTACAGCTTGAGCTGTAATTTTTAAACAATCTTTGCTCAATGCAGGACATGGCTGATCAATTACTGCAGAAAAATCCATATCCGTGCGAGTGTCACCGAATCTGGTGTGACACACACAACTCCACTCACACTCTTGAGTATCCCTTGCTAGGCTAGCAGGAGTGTCCTCTTCCAGGACCTTCTATAATTCACCTGAGATACCGGCACTCTTGTTTCACAGTCTTCAAGCACAAACTTATCTTTCCACTGGAAATCTTAATTTCTAACCAGGCAGTTGTATTTTTTCAAATTCAACCTTTTAAAAGTAGAGTTTGCATGACAGCAACGGGTCATGCCACGTGCAACCTGGCTGGCGCAGCGATGCTTTATGCATTTTTGTTTGCAGGTGGAGCTCCAGGAGGGTGGCCGAGGCTCACCATCCTCCCACATCCCCCCACATCCCCACTGCTGTCCACTTCTGTTCTCCTCAGCACAGCGCTTGCTGCGGCCCACGGCCCAGCTTCTATTTCTTAATCACATTCAGTCCTGTGTACTTGAGCCAAATGGACCCTTTCTTCCTTCTTCATTTCTCCATTGGCCCATTTCATCTATGTTCTCTCAATCCATTTCCTCCAAATGCTCTACCCGCTCTCTCCATTCTACCTGCCCTCAATGTGAAGGAAACACACGTTGAGAAGTTCCTCTCTTCACTCTGACGGCAACAGAATTGGATCCCAGCCCTTCAACTGACAGCCTCCCCTTGGAGGTTCTTACAGCATCCACAGAGAGCAGGGCCATCACTCCCAAAAGTCCTCTTAGTACTCCCTGAGGGGCTCAGAGGCACTGGCTCGGACGAGCTAACCAGCTGTTACCCACCCAAGACATCATCCCTGCAATCAACAGCCATTTTCAGTGTAGGAACTAACAGCCAGTATAATTCTTGATGCTCTGATGGCCAACGATAGAATGGGAATTTCCAGGGCGATAAATTTTTAAAATGTATATGTATCAATTCCTGAGTCACAGACCATACACTCAATAGACCTATGGCTACTGGCTAACATTGCAAACAATGTAGATATAAAACATGTCCGCCATCACAGAAAGTTCTACTGGAACAGCACTGCTGTAGTTTATGAGAGCATGCAAAACTAATGTCACACTATTTTGAATAATCCAAGTCAGACAACACATGCATCTCAACCCCACATTAATCAGCGTGTCCTGCAGACTGAGCAGAATGTAAGCACATATAAAATAACACAATAGTTTGGAAGTGACCTTGGGGAAAAGCCATTTCAGATTCCAGACTCGGGCTTACCATCCAACTATTGCTCACTGCTTCCTTCCCCCTTCTGTCCCAGAAGGCTCTTTTAAAAGGGAGCCTTCTTGGCATCGAGTCAGGTGACTTTAATTTAACTGAACAAAAAGCAAACGTTAGCACAGGCACAATCATTCACGGCCCTTTTCATAACTCACTGGACTAAAGTCCAAGTTTGTCTCAAAGCATTCATTACAATCCTCCTCAGACACAACGTTGTGACTGACCAAACACACTGATGAGGTCAGACCACTCAGACCACTACTGTCTCCTTACCACGTGTCTTCTAACCCAGCACGTGCACCAGTGTGAGAATGGAGCCTTCAAGGCTGAAAATTAGTCTCCTCTTGCTATTGAACCCCTGTAATAGCCGACGGTCCTCCCCCACCAGCAGTGTGTTTTGGTAAACATTCTTCACAGCTAACGTTCCTGGGGGCATGATGCAATTTGTAGATGAGACATCCTGTACGCGTGAGCAAGGGCTAGGATCCTGGCTTTAATGGCCTACAACAGTCATTTAAACGGAGATGTTTGCTTTCATTTCTCCTTCCTCTTCCCCTCTTCTGCAAGTCAAGCAGTACCCTTACCTTATATAGCAGCAATCTTAAAGGTGTGCACACTGCTCGAAAGAATCTCAGTTTCTGTCCCAACTGCAGGAGTACCTCATTCAGGGAGACCCTGGAAACACGTCTGGCTCGCGGCCAAGCTACCAGCAGCACAGCCAACGGACGCTGACGGTACTTCCTCCTCGCCGTGTTCTACTCTTCACGCCTCCCCAACTGCTGTCACTGCTCTGCCCGTGCCTGCCAAATGTGCCAATACCCACTGGCCTCCAGGGAGACCCCTACGCCACTAGGCTCCCGGGCCCACCCACCTTCACCATTAAACTCAGCCTGGGCACTGTCTCCGTTTCCCTGCCTTTCCCATCAGCCTGAGCACTTCGCCACCGAGGCCAATAGCACCTCCACTGCACCCTCGCAACACTTCACACTACTCTGCCTGTGTGCTTTCCAGGTGCGCGAACTGCCCCGGCTTCGCCTAGTCTAAAGAAGCCAACTGGGAAAGCTGGTGCGTATCCGCCTTGCACTGAGCCCCAGAGGTCTGCTCAGACCGCCCAGGGGCCGAGACGAGACATCAGCTGAGAGCCCAGTTTATGTATGTCCCCCAGCCTCCAACTGCTTCGTCAGGCTCTAACTCAAAGCGGAACCCTGGGGTCCAGATTAGCCCTCAAGAATTGGAAGATGGCCAAGGAGATCTGGGGAGAAGCCATAGAGACTTGTGAACTAGAACTTGTGGACAGATGAGAATGTCCAGTCCCCGGGAAAAACTACACTCACCCTGCCAAGGAATCTCTTTGTGCCACGTTCCGCACCCAGTGACAAGCATCTGGTCTTTCCTGAGGCCAGGGAGAGGACCACAGAGGCTCAGCTCCAAGGGCCGCCCAAGTGGGTATCCAAATGGGAGGGTGGTAAGCTTGGGATTCCGGGGCCAGGCAGAATGAAGTTAGGAGTCTCCATTCCACCACCTGCTCTCAAGGACCCCTGTCACTTCACCTGAAGCAAGCGGAGCCTACCTCACAGAAGTAACAACATAAGCAACACAGTGCGAGTCCCGAGACAGAGTCTGGCTCAGAGTTCAACTGCTCAGGAAAAGCCTTCATGGCTTTGTCTTCATTTGTTTTTTAAAGGACCATAAGTGGATATTATTCAACCTCTCAACTCCTAATATTAGAACTGTTGCTGCAAGGAAAATTTACATCCATCGTGTTCACAAACTAGCCAAAGCTCCCAGGAAGGAAGCTTTGTTTTGTCCTGTGCATACCCAGGACTGGCATACTCCTGTGAGTACAGGGGAAAGTGGCATTTCAGAACATACCCGCGTCTAGACTGTCCCGGTCTTCGTGTTCCTTCGGTTGAACCACCGGGCTTTCCACACACTGGAAAATATCGATAAAGTCAGGGATGTTAAAAAATTACTTACTGTGCCACAATTCTGTTCGTGTGTATCATCTCAGAAAAAAAAAAATCAAGACATGTCACGTGTATCACAGCACATCAACAGGAAGCTAGTCTTGGACTTAATTAGCATTATGGAAGAGCTGCCTTAAGGAAAGGACCGGGCCCTACGGTGAAGCACACCTGACCGCTCCCCACAGGTGATTTTATTCCTGGAGGCTGGCTCTCAGGTCCAGTTGTCACATTGCTGGCAAACCTCCATAGCTCTCAGTCTTCAAGGAAAAACTTATTTTGGAAAATGTACATACAACGGTCCTGCATACACAACTGCGACCCAGAAAGACAGCCAGCTTTGGTCATCAAGAGACTGCAAAGGAAACTGAATTGCAAGTTACTCTGCATGTGACTTGGGGCATGCCCCTGGGGCTTTACTTGTTTTCAAATTTGGTTCTTTTAAAATGTTTTGTCACCACTGGACCTTCCCTTCTAATTCAGCTGTGGAGAAAACGTGGGAAGGAGAAAGGAGGGGAGGAGACCCGTTACCTTTACATCGTCTTCCTTTTCCAGTGATGATCCGCCAGACACCAAATTCTTAATCTCTGCAAAAGGAATAATCCTCATCAGGATCAGCCAGTGGGAGCTTTCATTAAAAGACAATGAAGGAAACAAAAACTAGATGACTAGATATAATTGCGTAGCCCAGGAACTTTCCGTGTGGAGCTAGGTTTTTAGATGAAGCTTCTTAAAAATCACCTCTCCACCGAGCAGAGTATCTGACAGCCCAACTACCACACTCTGGTAGTTTTTATGTGGACCAAGAGGCAAACAAGCCCCGGACCTCCTGCAGGAAATCCTGAGCAAAAAAAAAAACCACCATTAAATAAACAAATGCCCTGGCTTCAGAAGGAAGGCGGCTCACAGAACGAAGGCTCTTCAAAATAGCCCGGATTCTAAGGACATGACGAGTACCTACCTGAGGAAATCCCACGTCTAGTTCCTCAAATACCACACATTTTATGTTTCAAAAGAGCCTAATTCATTCCAGATGAGCTGTGGCCTTTCCTCAGGCATCCTTAAAAGCCCACAGTGCTAGCAAAACCCTTGCGCTCCCACCACAGATGATGCCAGGCTGAGCACGGACAGGCCACAGGCACACTGAGCGCCCTCTTTCTGAATAAAGGCTTTCCTGGAAATATGAGTGGTCGGGATGTTCTGGGATAAACAGGAAGGCTTATTTACGGGGTATTTTTCTCTGGGTGCTGACTGGTTCTCTTCCCACTCAGTTGCCCATAAACAAGAGTCACTGTTGTTGACATGTAACCACCAAAAGCAGGCTGGGGCCTGGGGAAAATAAGTGTTGGACACTCTTACCAAGGGCAGATGGCTAAGAATCTTTACCACCAATTGTATTAACATACAACAGCGTGGGCCCACGGCCGCCCCTGAACCCTCCCTCAGCTGCCCTGCCACCATGGCCAGCCCCAACGCTGATTCTGAGGAAACCCTCCTGATTTAACTAGCTATTTGCCACTCCACTTAGCCATTCCTATTAATTGAAGTCGCCTGAGGCTCCAGACCTCCAGGGGTATTTATGCAAGCTCTTCTTACTGCCAGGCACCAAAGCTAGGAGTTTCATTCATGTTTTTGCTTAGACACAATAGACTGCACTTCCTAAAAAATTACAATAGGTCAAGGACAGAGCACAGCAGTCAACTCTCTCACTGTCATGATGGGTTTTTTTTTAATTTGCTAACATAAACCTTGGGTTTACTAACAAGTAAGGAGATATTTATGTCCCCCAATAGTTTACTGTCCTTGCATTCATAATCCTTACAAGACCTATAATGAAAAATGCTAAGATAACAGCTTCAATTCCACGTGGTCATGTCAACTGACCTCAGCAGGGATGAGGGACACTCGGACACCCATCCTGAGCAGCTTCTGTTCTCTGGATCCCTACCTACCTTTACATGCAGAGCCCACATGGGGCCTCCAGGTGGCAGCAGAGTAGCGTCTGCGGAACATGGTCAGAGCTAGGAACGCCAAAAGGAGCCAATTTCACCCTTTAAAAGCCCGCTGCTCAAGTGCCGAAATTCAAAACACTAACATAAAGCTTTCTGTCCTGTTACACAGATGCATAAATTGATGTGAAGCACCTGTAGAAAGTATTAGGGATTTTGTTTTGAAACACACATGCCCAAACCCTAAAATTTGGCTAGGTGGGGGAAAATAGCAGCATGTTAAAGAAGGGGAGGAGTCCGAGAACCAAAGTTTCAACAGACACTTGTGCATAGACTCCAAGAGAATCACACACGTTTTTCTTTTGGCACTAGAAAATATTCCTTTAAAGCCATTTCAGACCATATGCTCTTAAATTAGCATTCCGCATTTCTAAACAATTATGTACCTACAGCAGTGATTAAAAGGGGCAACACACATTTTATTCAAGATTGTGCTAATGAAGAAGGCCCTAGCGCCTGGTAAAACCCAGCCGGCAATAACAAAAGATGTGCCACCCTGATCGTATGTTCAGATTCCAGCTTCCTGCCACTCTCCAAATTCCAGGCTTTGCACACTGTCAGCCTACAGTTTTCTGTATAATCTGTTGCATTTTTCTTTTGTTTCAGACACAATCTAATCTCATTAATGCAAAAACCACAAACTATATCAAAAGGGGCACGTCTTTTTAAAATTTGTACTTCGTCACTTTAAAAATAACTTTCAGAGTTATAAAACCTTTATCCAAACACCATTACAAATATTTGTGACAGTGTACAGATTCAGGATGATAATGTATCATTAATTAATCTAGGACTATACACAACTTCATCCTAGAGCTTTTAAAGAAGTTGGCACTCATTCTACTGGAGTTTAATCACATTGTTCCAGGAGAGTCTCTGCTAAATTACCAGGATCCTTTTACACGTACTCCCCTGTACCATCAATTGCACAGGGCAATCAAACCAGTTATTGCTATAGCAACCTCCAGCAGATAATGATATCAGTAACTTCGAACTATTCTGTTTTAAAGGCCTATTAATCTTGCCTTCCCAGCCCACCCAGGATTATCCCCTCTAAATCTGATTTACCAAACTTAATAAACATGTTTTCTTACTTCCAAACTATAACGGAAGAAATAATCTCTGATAGTCATGCTCACCAGCGACACTATGCAGGCAAATAGGGTTTTCACAAAACAGGGCTAAGGAGCTCTAAGATTACTAGCAGTGTTTTGTTAAGAAAGAGATGAGCCTAATAGATCTCGACTCTGTGTTAAGTCTTACTGTCCCCTTTTGAAAAATGGGAGCCCAGAGGCTACATTCAAGCAAAGCAAAAGCTTACACCAGTATTCTCCTTTAACTACCCTTTGCTGCGCCTCCTCCCAAGAAGGAGACAAAAAAAAAAAAAAAAAAAAAAGTCCTGATCAGAGCCAGCCAGCCAACTACTGCTGTTCATCCCTGGTTCAGGTTCAGCTGTCCACAACCAAGTCAATAACTGGGTTAGATTTGCAAGGCATCATCAAAAGTACAATTGGAAGGGGCGCCTGGGTGGCGCAGTCGGTTGGGCGTCCAACTTCAGCCAGGTCACAATCTCGCACTCCGTGAGTTCGAGCCCCGCGTTGGGCTCTGGGCTGATGGCTCAGAGCCTGGAGCCTGTTTCCGATTCTGTGTCTCCCTCTCTCTCTGCCCCTCCCCCGTTCATGCTCTGTCTCTCTCTGTCCCAAAAATAAATAAATGTTGAAAAAAAAAATTAAAAAAAAAAAAAAAAAAGTACAATTGGAAAATACAGGTCATGCTCTCAGCTTGCAATGCCTCCTCCACAAAGGTCCAAAGGAATTCAGAGTGGTTCAGAGTCTTTGAATGGATCCTATTCTCCCAACAGAATGAGTTCTAGGGAGACTGGGTCCAAATTGATTTGGGCCCAACATTTGAATCCCCAATGCCAAGCCGAGTGCCTAGCATATTAAAGGCACTGAATAAATGCTTCTCTCCTCCACCGAAATCTGGTGGCCCGAAAGAGCTAATGAGATGTAGTGGATCATGAGGCAAACTGTAGGTCAGGACGGGGAAGGGAAAGTGGTTCACTTGTTTGAAATACTAATTCAAACACTTTCAAAACCATCACTGTTGATTGCAACTTCTAACCTGCCAGACTGATTAGACGGATGAATGCTTTTCCCTCGGCTTCCTCCCACCCCTCCAGCTAAGTCCAAAAGTCACCCTTTCACTTCCAGTCATGCACTGGTGTTTCCCTTATATAACAACATCACTTCCATGTATCACTTTAATGTTTTACCCTAGCGTGCATGTCTGATTCGCAAATGCCAGAGAACTAAAATGGCGAAATGAACAAATCTGAGAAGCCTTCCTTCCGACTCTTAATTCGGAGACCATTTAACACTGTGACCTCTTGTTTCACCATCCCAATTATTCCATTTTTTCCTAAAAGTGGGAATACTAGGAAAAACTATCTTTTGGACTTCCCAATATAAATATGGACTGGGAGAAAGGATAAGGCACTTGTCTACAGAAATACCAGCATGAGCCCCATTCTTCTAGGAGCCGTAACAGTCCATACAAGTCCACAACATTACCTGGATCACTGGCTGAGACACATGATCAGCCGGGGAGAGGACATCAAGGTGAGAGAAGAGATTCTTGCCCTAAAGCAATTCCAAATGTAGGGTTGTTTTACAATATAATTTTCATATGCGTGCTCTGCGTCCTTTCAAAAAGACTTTAAGACATCTTTTTCAAAATATTTTCAAATTACTTAAGACACTTTTTTTGGGCCACCAAAGTAACTTAAACATTTTGTAAATATCAAAAGAAATAATAAAACCATTGTTAATGTTTTAGTATACATTTCTTCCCCTACAGAAGTACCTTTCAACAGCTTTAAGGTAAAATATCATACTAATCACCCATTTAAAGCATATAATTATTTCTGACATATTCAGAGTTGTGCAATCATCACAATTTGTGAACATTTTCATTACGCCCAGTAAGAAGCCCTATACCCATTAGCACTCAATGCCCATTTCTCCCTAACTGCCTGCATTCCTACCCCAGCCAAAGGCAACCACTAATCTTCATTCTTTCTTAATGGATTTGTCTGTTCTGGATATTTCCTATTTTTAAGGTTCGTTCATGTTGTCATGTACTAGTAGCCCATCCCTTTTTATTGCCAAACGCCGTTCAATCATGTGGATGGACCACATTTTGTATATTCGCTCCTAAATTGATATTCGGGTTTGTTCCCACTTTTTGGCAGTTACAAATAAGGCTGCTATGAACACCTGCACATACATTTTATTATGGAGATGTAGGTTTTCATTCTGCTTGAGGATGTATCTAGGAGTGTAATTGTTGGGTCATGTGGTAACTATGCTTAATATGTCTTTACGATATAGTTTTGGGTGGGTTTTGTGGTTTTTTGTTTTCTTTTTTTAGATCTCCAGTGTGCATCATCCGCTGTCCATAAAATTTCAAAGAATGAAGAACTTGGTCATGGGTATTTTAAAAAAAAAAAAAAAAGGATACCCTCAGCCCAAAATTTTAGCTACAAACATCTAATAAGCAGAAGCTCTCAATCATTACATCTCCAACTGAGGTCAGGAAATAATTTTTCTGATTTACTCAACTGCTTGAATAAAATGAGGCAAGTCATATTTGAAAGGTATAAATGACATGCAGTTTTGTCTTGTGAATTACTCTTGTGTCCCTCTGGCTTCCCACTTAGATTCTAATTCAACTTGGGAAAGAAACTCTTTAGCTCTAGGGTTTCAACTTAAGCTTATTTCAATTGTATTAGACTCCTAATACAAGTAAGCTCAGTTCATGCAAGTCCTTGCCGCTAGCCTGCCAATCTAACCCAGCTGGAGCCAGTGTCCGTGGCACATCTCAACAGAAGTTGTTACATCTAGGTGAGTTCTGAAGAATCGGGAATTCTTTCCAGCTCACACTGCTACTCTTTAATTCTGTAATCATTTGGAGAGGCAAGGAGAAGAATTTTTCCTTACGTGTGAGAAAAAACTACAATAATAATAATAATAACAAACAAAAGGAACATCATATCAGGTTGATATCCTATTTTTATCCCTGGTCCTCTAATGATGAAACCCACTCTCTTCTGTGGGGAGGAGAAAGAAGATGGGCAAGGCCAGTCTCTAAAGAAAGTATAGAAAAAGCTGAGCTATTCTTTAAGATGAACAATTTCAAATCACTTCCTCGGGCTGGAAAGTACATTCTCTGGGTATGATTTGTAACGGTCTTCAAAAAGCCTAAATACTTGACTTCAGGTGAAAAACCCTGATCAAGTCCTTGGAGTGACACTCCACACTAGGGTTAAGGTAACAACTCTGTGTCCAACTGAGTAACCAATCCCCACAGAACAGCCTCCTTGACTGCGGTCCTGAAACCCCTACACCTCAGTTCCCAGCCATCCTGGCTTAAAGGACCTGCGTCTTAACAAACCTTGGGACTGTATTCAACACTTCTAAAAAGACATTCGGTTACAGTATTTAAAACGAAGACTCTTGGGGCACCTGGGTGGCTCAGTCGGTTAAGCGGCCGACTTCGGCTCAGGTCACGATCTCGCGGTCCGTGGGTTCAAGCCCCGCGTCAGGCTCTGTGCTGACCACTCAGAGCCTGGAGCCTGTTTCGGATTCTGTGTCTCCCTCTCTCTCTGCCCCTCCCCCATTCATGCTCTGTCTCTCTCTGTCTCAAAAATGAATAAACGTTAAAAAAAATTTTTTTTTAAATAAAATAAAATAAAATGAAGACTCTTGGAAGGGAAACCATGCACACATAAAAGCTCCCTTGTTTGCCCAGTAACTCACCGCAAGTATTCCAATAAGGAGGATCCCCCACCCAGCTGCCTCTTCACCTTTCACTCACCCAGAGCACAGAGGGAAGGGCTGCAACCTCATCGAAGGAACTCTCAGATGAAAGAGCTGCTTACCTCGTTACTCTGACAGGAAGAGCTGTGTCTTGATATCCCAACACGTGCATGACTGCCACTAACGCCACCCCAGCCCAGCTTATAACTTGCACTTGTAACAAGCTAGCATTGCTATGCACTGGCAGTGGCTAAGCATCTGTGGTCAGACACTGGTCCAGGGACTCTACCTGTATTTTCTCACTTAAGCCGTACGATGAAGTATTAAATGATACCCCCCAGCTGCACCATGTGGCACAAAAGAAAACACAGCTGAATAACCTGCAGAATGTTCAGCAGCCAGATCATGGTGGGGCTGAGATTTCAGCAGAGTCTGCCTGTAGCTGGTGTGTGTCATCAAGATGTGCCTGTGCCTGTGGGTCATAAATCCTTGGAAGGACTTTATGAGACAGGTCAGCCATGTGGAAGAGAGCTGATTTCAAGGCAATGCTTCCAATTCTACACGTTTCCATTATACAAACGCTGGAGAGAACTCTCCATCGGCAGCCCGAGGATGAAATAGGCAAGTGTTCCATTATATAAGGGTACTGGCTATTGGATAGTGGGACAGGTAAGAGAATTGACGTGCCACACTTCTGACTGCCTGAGCAAGTATCAGGTCAGACAAGTTATGTGACCCCTCTGTGCTGCTACTTTCTCATGTATACAACTGGGCAAATATACTCCTGACTCCTAGCAATGTCCCTCTCAGTGATCACTGGAATGCACAAATTGTGGTCAGCGCACAGCCGCGTCCCCAGCACCTAGAACAGGGTCTGGCACTCAACAAATATTAGCGTGCAATTATATACAAGTAAACTGCTTGAGATCGGGTTTTTTTTCTGCCTTTTTAGCTACTGCTATGTCACCAGTGCTTAGAACACTGCCTGCCATAAAGTGAACACTCAAATGTTTACAGAATGAATAAGTAGATGAGCCTGCAGGGCTCACATCTGCCTGCCTAGACAGTGCCTTGTGTTTGGATCCATAGCCTCTCCCGCCTTTGTCGCGGGGTCATGAAGAGGAAACCTCTCCGCCCTGCTGTGAACTGCTGTTTCAGCCTGCAGGAAAAGATTCTGCCTTCTGTCCTTTGTGATGAGAACTCAAGCTCCAGTCCCGACTCGCCACTTCCTTGTTAATGAAAACGTGGAACATAATTAATGGAGAGAAGCCAACAAAGTAAGGGACTATTTAACACAGAAGTCGAGACAGTTAGCAAATCACATAGGGTTTTGTTTTTAAACTACAGAATAGAAAAGAAAATGGAGTCATATACTGGTCAGTGGTATTACAATGGTTCTGTTTGCTGTCTATGCCCCACAGACGCTAAGCAGCATCAACCTGCCAAACAACATCAGAAAGTACAGCGTGGGGGGGGGGGCCGGAGGGGTGGCAAGTCACAGGTGTTCTCAATATTCAAGATGACATGAGGAGTTTTAAAAACACCTCCCTTACCCAGCTCCCAGTGGGAGCATTACTAATGGATGGAGAGGATCCATGTGATTGATAGTGAAAGGGAAGGAAATACAGTCCAGAAAGGGCAGGAACGGTAGAAATGAGGAAGGGCAACATCCCTCAAGTTCCTTCCACAGACCATCTCCATGAGATGGTGTAAGCACCGTTAAAAGGGGATTCTTGGCATGAACCACTTGGAGAACTATCGAATAAGGTCACCCGGGGGTCTTGACTGCAACAAGTTAACTAGAAGCTGAAAAACATTTAATGTACTCTCAATCTCCAGAGTGAATGAAGGTCTCTTACAGTGCATTTTTTAACCTATTTGGTCCAAGAATCCTGATTTATCAAAGCATCTCCCAACATGGGTGTTTTGTACAACGCTCCTTGGGAAATCCTAGCATAGGAGATCAAACAAGAACGAAGGCGGCAAGGGACAAAACAGTGTCAGTTGGTAGATTAATAAATACTAATCATTAGCATATTCATCTCAGCATATTAAAAATGAGAAGGCTTTTTATTTAGTTCATTTCGAATAACATCCCATCCTGCTGGGAGTACGATTACAATCATGAAACTATGGAAACATAATTGGCTCAAAGACAATGATGACACCATTTATTACACTAACAGAGACTGCAAAGCTGATCTCCAGCATAACATTGTCATCTTTTAATCAATGGCAGCTACAGATACAAGCGTGGAGCCTCCCACTCCACCCACTGTCCCAGGAGGAACAGAAAAACATAACCTCTTAAGAATCTCCTACTAGACCACAAAGGGAAGGTTTGCTTTTGGGGTTTAAAGAAGAAGGAAAAGAAGCATACTTTTACATTCACAATGTTTCCTTCTTCCGGTTGAGTGGTCTACAGGTTCAAGAATGGACAAAAACTAATGGAATATTTCCACTTTAGTTGAATACTGCTCTCTGCTGGAGCGTGCAGTTTCTAATACGTCCTCCAAGCATACACAAATCAAAGCATTGCCTAGAAGGTCTATACACGACACACACGAATTTTTTGGAGTTGGAGCGCTTGAGTTTCTGTCCAAATTATTTTGCTTATTGGTTGCAGGACCTCAGGTACCTTACCTTGGCTGCTCCTAGACCCATTAAACTTAACCCATATACAAAGGAGTAACTTTTTGCTTTGTCATGAAGCTGCTTCCTGTAAGGTCTAACCCAGTTAGGAACACAGACCTTCCTGTAAGGTTTAACCTAGTTAGGGACTGAAGGAATCAACTTCCTCCCTCACTGCTGACACCCACCTGACATCCTACACCCTTAGGGCAGTATCTGTCCCCCACCTCTCCACTATCATCACACTGCTGTGGTGCAGACCCTCCTCTGTATTACTTACAGCAGCGACCACCCCTGCCTCCAACCTTTCCAACCCATTCTTCACATTCTCACAGAGTGACCTTTTGAAAATAATAATCTCATTTGCTTGAAACAGCTCTCACAGCTGTCAGGGTGGAGGTTCCAGTTCCTTGCCTTGTGTATAAGCCATATTGCTATGCCTCCCTCTCAAGCCTGTGTCACTAGCAACACACACACACACACACACACACACACACACACACACACACACACACACGAAATTGACAGAACTACAAAATGATCAGCATTTCCCTCAATTCATCCTGTGGTTCAAAACTCTGTATTACAAATATTTCCATTGCCTCAAATTCCCTTCCCTCCATTTGATGACAGTTCCAGGGTCACCTCCTCCAGGAAGCTTTCCCTGATAACTGTCAGAAGCCACAGAGTTTGCATATGACTCCTGTTTCACTTATCATAATGTGCTGAGGCAACATGTTTTTCTGTCCCAATTCCAACTGCCAGCCCTTAAGGGCAAGAATTCAAACACTTATTCAGATTCAACTTTGTTCTAAATTAGTTTAAAGGTAGATTAGAAAGAGAAGAAAAACATACAAGTAAAAACCACAAGGAAAAGGCAAGGGTGAAAGCTTAATAAATAAGGGTGATATAAAAATTAATTTAGCAGTACCATACATATTTGTAGGTGAGAACCTTAGCTCCAAGTTTTTATTGTTTTTTTCAACCAGCTTCAAGGAAAAAACAAAAAACCTGTTAAGTTACAGTTAGAGCAGTGAAAGCCAGCCAAATGCTCAGGAGAAGCCGGCTTTCCTGACATGCAACGAGAAAGAGGTTTTCCTACAGGTCTTCAGGAGGAAGCATAAAGTTACCCATGGCCTCCTTAGGCAAGACAAGCCTCAGCTTCCTCAGTGCCACCAGCACATCATCTACAGGATACATAAGTGAGGGCAACTCCATAGGGGCCCAAGCAGGTCCAGCTTGAGCAGGAAACTGGTCAGCTTAACCCAAGAACGTGTGCAATATGGTTGGGCATACAGACTTCCAACAACTTGCTACAAAACTTTCTCATCCAAGACTCCTTTTTAACAAACATGGGGGCAAAGAGTTTAAGAGTTTAACACCTGACAAATAACCTGCCATCCAACGAGTCTAAGTGGCAGTTACAAGCAGAATCAAAAATATTAACCAGACGGCAGCCACATGGCTCAGATGGTTAAGTGTCCGATTTCGGCTCAGGTCATGATCTCGTGGTTCATGGATTCAAGCCCCGTATCGGGCTCTGTGCTGACAGCTCGGAGCCTGGAACCTGCTTTGGATTCTGCGTCGTCTTCTCTCTCTATTCCTCCCCCCACCCCCCGCCCCGGCTCGTGCTCTGTCTCTCTCTCTCTCAAAAGTAAATAAACTTAAGAAAAAAATTATTTATTAAAAAAATATGTATTAACCAGCTGTCAATGATGGTGACTTAGAGGCAAGAGTCTTGGTTTTCAGGCCTATCACACTACTGTCCCTTTACATAACAGATATTTTGTAATGCCCCTCCACCATCCTGAAATTAAATAGATAATGTAATCATGCCCCCAAATATATATAACCCTATCCTCACACCTAATTTCAAAAAAATAAAAAATATTCTTAAATAGAAAGCCAAAGGAAAGAATCGGTTTCTACTACGCTTCACTACCTACTGTCACCACCAGTTTAACTTGTTACTTCTGAGTACTCTCTGGGTTCCTCAGGGAGGGGCAAGGAGCTTCCATACCTTCTTCAGTTTCTGCAGCACTGGAAGGCATGTCTTGTCTTTCCTCCGGCCTGGCTTCTTGATCTTCAAGAGCCTAAGAAAGAAGAAAAAATCAGCGAAAACCAGTGGAGGTTTCAGATATGCGACAAGGAGATGGAAATCTCAACCATGGGTCTTGAACAGAGACAGACACGGCCTGGGGAGGTCTGGAAAGACAGGGTGTGCAAAGCCACTGGGAGTACACAGAGGCAGCACCCCAAGAAGACGATGAGAGACACTGGGGGAAACCCCGAGGCATGGGGTGCAAGCGTCCCTGCCACTAATCCTCTACTGTTTGCTTCCCCATGTCACAAGAGGAAGGTCCTCAGGAAAATAATCCATGAACCAAAAAGGGACAGAAGAATAGAAAACGGTGAAACTGTAAAGAAGAGCCACTGTTTATGCAGGTGCCCATCCTGAACAACCTCTGCCCATGCCATAAGACACAGAGAGAGGGAGGGCCCAGGATGACCACTTGTCTTGGGCTGCAAGCCACCATATGCTGGTGCAGGCTGCCCAGGCTGAGACCAAGCTGGTGGCCTTAGAGAGTAGCTGCCGCCCTGGAGCCCTCCGCATTTCCTTTTCAAATAGATACCTCATGGCCAGTAAAATGAAAAGAGCCACAGAATGACATGTTGACCTGCCAAACGATAAAACAGCCTAACATTGCAGCCCATGGAAATATACATACTTAACCAAACCACAAAGCGGGCAGGGAACAAGCATTAAGTCACCTACCCTCTACAGCTGTTAACTCCTGCCAGCCTTATCCCCAAGATGCAGTATTCTCTCTTCTAGGGTCCACCATGGAATTAAAGGGTAGACCAGACCAGGTACATACTGGGAGGTGCTAAGGAGATGAAATCAAGAGGGACTAGGGTCTTAGGAGATCCCGCCATGCAGGCTCAAGGCCAAACACAACCACCAGCCCATGTGATTATCCGGGTTAGCCCTAACACTGAAATCCTAGTCTTTCAGTGAGGGCAATGGGCAAGCCTGTGTGAAAAGGGCATCAGACAATGCTGGTTTCTGATTACAAAACAAAACCTGAAGTAAGCAAATACTTACTCTTTTTTTTGTAAATGGCAGGTATTAAAACAGTTTTTATTCTCCTGAGCAAATTTCGATGCAATCTCGGAACACTTTAATTTCCTAGCTGAAATTATTATTAATGTTAGCCAAGTTCAAGAACTAAATTCTCAGTATTCTGGTTAATAGCAAAAACTCTGTCACGAGGAGAAAATGAAATCATGATTAGAAAATAGAGCTAAGATTTTGCCTATTATCCAATTTCCTAATATCTTTACTATTTGGATATTTAGCACCAACTTGGCATTTTTTAACACTTAATGATTATTGCCAATCATCAGTACCCTAGTGTCAGCTATACTACAGGGTGCTAAGATGAATCCTTTATAACTCTTAACAAGTAGGGTGTCTAAATGGGATCGCTTCCTGCATAGCTCTAGTCTATGGTAAAGCAGCCTCAGGCTTCTGCAGCAAGGTTTTACGGTTGTTGTTCTAGAAGGGCTGCAGGTACCTTGCAGTACTGACCAAATCCCAAGACTGAAGACGCCTCTTTGACAAGACAAAGGCTATGAATGATTCAGTTCCTTGAGAATAAATTAGTACCTGAAAGTCATTTCTACGGCTTTTACGTAAAAAAATTTAAAAAATAAAAAAAAAAATAAAAAAAAATAGACTTTCCCACATCTAAGACTTAACAAAACATGAATACTTTACTACTGTACATATATTTTATATTTGTTCCCCCAAATGATAAAGCTTTAGCAGGGACAACCTGTAACAGTCATCACCTGTTTTCATTTAAAATAGAATCAAACCAGGGGCGCCTGGGTGGCTCAGTAGGTTAAGCGTCTGACTTCGGCTCAGGTCATGATCTCGCGGTCCATGAGTTCGAGCCCCGTGTCGGGCTCTGTGCTGACAGCTCAGAGCCTGGAGCCTGTTTCGGATTCTGTGTCTCCCTCTCTCTCTGACCCTCCCCCATTCATGCTCTGTCTCTCTCTGTCGCAAAAATAAATAAACGTTAAAAAAAAAATTTTTTTT